>NW_021634687.1:0-58417 GCF_004799145.2 Neltuma alba
GTTGGTATAAAGTTGTTATCCGATGTGGACAATTTGTTGCTTATGGAATTATAAAACTTCCTCATTTGTTTTCTTTTCTTTCTTTTGTAAATCTTTTGGATAGTGCCTCTCTTTTCCCTCTTGTTGCTTCCCAGCTTCAAAAGTCTGGCTTGCATTCATCTCTCTAACCAATGATGTTTATACAATTATGCCATAATTACTGGACTTGCTTCTTCCTTTTCTTTTTAGGCCAATACGCTAAATCACTTCAATCATGTCTTAATCCTGTATTTTTTAAATTACAATTTGTATCCCTTTTCAATCTAATTGGCTTCAAATCAAAGCATGATCCCATTTCCCACCTTAATAATTTCATGTCTTTTAAGACATATTCCGTAATTATTGAACGAGCTTTACGTATTTAACTTTGCTTCTTTTGTCCTCAGTAGCAATATTTTATTGGTGAAGACAAATATTACTGCTATGCGTTAAAATGATTTACCAGCCGATCAGTGAAACATTTTAAAAATAATTTTATTAAAACATCCAGGTACCCATGTGCAGATATATTCAAATTTGTGCAACCATCCACAAGAAATTGGGGGTGAAAAGTTACTTCCCGTTGCCGACACATTTTGTGGACAATGACCTTTCTTTTACAAGTGTCTTGCACAGTCCTAATATTCCAGAAGATATAATCTGTAAAGTGCTATGACCTCCGGTCATTAATATAAAATTTAATCCATTGATTTAAATAAATTAAAAACTAATTAAATTAGTTATTTATAATAATATGTATTATCTTTTTTAAAATATCCTTACTAATAAAGTATATTAGCTAAAACTACTATTATTACAAAAGCTATCTTGAGAAAAAAATAGATAAATATGAAAGACAAAATAGATTAGACTCTTATATTTATTATTAAAAAAAATCAATAAGTTATTCTATTAAGAATCAGAGGTAGTATTAAATTTTAAGGTCGTGCTCGGTTGGGGTAACTAGGGGAGGGAATTAAGACTTTCTTTGTTGGGGGAATCACAGTGAGAGCAACGTCCTAAAGAAGAAAATTACTACCAAGTTTAATGATAAGTTAATAATTGTCATTTACTTTTAAAACGTGTGGATTTTTTTATTACTATTGGGAGCTCTTAGTAATTATGTTCGTTACTTGAGATTTCACAGTAATTTCTTATTTTGAAAATAATTTTTTTTTTTAAAAAAATAAAAATAATAAACCTGGTTGATAATTTGCTTTTAGTTAAGTGTTTTTTTTTTAAAAACATAGATCTGTTTTTTAAAAAATTAAAAAACCAAAATTAATTTTAGTTGTTTTTTTTTATTTTGCATCACTTATTTTTTTCGTTTGAGAAATTGGCAAACATTTTTTTTCTCTGCATGGCTTTTTTTTCCTGTTTGAATATTTGAGTTCTTATCGAAGTTTTACTCTCCAACTCAATATGTTTATCTTTAAATCTAATTTTTTTAGAATAATTATTTAAACATGTTTTTTAAAAACTTTTTTATAAAACTATTTTAAAAATTATTTTGAAACAAAGACAAAAAACAGAAATAAACGAAATTTCTGAGAAGAAATATACACGCCTTACTTATTTTATCAAAAAGCTTAATTTGTCTTACGCGTCCTGAGAAAAGTTTCACACACTTCCTCACAATTGGAGAAGTAGCTTCTTGAGTAGAACCCAAATAAGTTTTGGGTTTGCATTGGGTGCTCATCAGTTTTGATGAGCACCTAACTGAACAGTTCAAATTTAATTTATTTTTATTTTATTTTTTATTTTATTTTAAAAATAATTATTTTAATAGATATATGATAAAAAATAAAGATAATCTCTTAATTATTATTTTTAAAAAATATAATTTTTTATTTTAAAATAATTCTTTAAAAATATTAAATTTAGACGGTCCAGATTACTTATCAGGTGATGAGTACCAAATGCGAACTCGTAGTAAGTCTACATTCCCAACATTTTTTTTTAAATTACAATCTTTTGTTTTGAAATACAAATTCAACCAATCAACTTATATATTTTTCGGGTCTAAATATAAAATTTTTATACTATTTGTATAAATATATTATATTTAAGACCGGAGGAATATTAACTTTCCAACAAGCTGCGCAATTAAATCAAGCCTAAGGCTAAAAAAAAGTAAAACACCAGCCCATCATTAAATTTTGACTTAATTTCAATGATTCATTTAAATTTGTACAAGAGTAGAACTGTAGCTTTATCCCTAATCTTATTTTTCAAGTGAAAAAGATACTGATTTTTTTAGTGGTGTAATTTGAACATAATCCTTTTTTTTACACCTGGAAATAAGACCAAGGGTAGTGCAACGAAAAAAGAATGATGGATAAAATTACACCATGAAAAAATCATGATACTGAACGCAAGAAATAAGATCAGGTAAAGTAATTTTACCCTTGTTAAGACCTACACCTATGTTTTGACTTAGTGCGCTCCTAAAAAGTTCTAGAGGATTATTTGTTAATTATAATTTAGATTAAAATAATTTATTTTCACAAGCTCATCCACACGATCCACCATTCCGTAGCTTCTTTCTATTCTTTTAGTTCTTAATGTAAGACGTAATTAGAAAGTTAATATTGATCCTAAATATAAGACATATTTTATATGTTTATTAATTCTTTTTAAATTAACTTTATTGATGTTCCTTTACTAACACTCAAGTAGGAGAGGAAGAAAATTAAAAAAGTGTTTGGATAGAAACTAAATCATGATTTTAAAAATAATTTTATGATATATGAAATAAGTATATAACAGAAGTTTTATCTCAATTTATATAAAGTGTGTCAAACAACCTGTTTTAAAAAATCATATTAACTAATTTAACTAATATTTTTAATTTATTTAAATTAATTAATTAGATGTTATATTAAGAATTTGAGGAGTATTTTCTATAAGCGGCCTGCGAGCTCATTCCTTTTTGTTAAGTTCATGAACCTATGATGAGTGTCTTGGATGTATAGACAAACTTCAATCAGTCACGAGAAAGATCAGGACGGTTCCCGTAAATTATTAGATCCCATTGAAATAACAGCAAATCCATACACTTCCGCCATGGTAATTTTGTTGCATCAATCTTAAAAGCGTCTCAGTCATAAGGGAAAAGACAAGATGGTGACAGAAACTACACTGAAAAATAAAAATAAATATTTATATAAATGAAAAAGACTTTATTGAAAACAAAACAAAGTTGAATCATGTATTTTCAAGCAACAAAATAAACCGGACTGAACACTAAATCAGTTAAAATAATATTTAAGGGTTATTGGGTTAGACCAAGGTCAACTAAGAATTAAATGGATATATTAAAATAATACAATTTATTAAAAATAACAAAACATAACAGTATTAATAATCACAACAATAATTTGATTATAACAATAACAAAGTATAATAATATTGAGATTTTCATATTTCACTACTCCTCCGGTCCTTATTATAAGACCCAATTTGACTTTTTATTTTGTCCTAATATAAGACCCATCCATTTTGTCTCTTATATTTATGCATTTTTTTTCCAAGATAATCCTTCTAATAATGATAGTTTTAGCCAATATACTTAATTAGCAAGGATATTTTAGAATAACAACACTTATTTATATAATAACAACTTAACTTACTTCCTTAATCTCCTCAAATAAGTCAATTGGGTCTTATAATTAGGACCGGAGGAGTATTTCTTAATAACTAAAATTATAATCATTGATATAAAAATTATTATTAAATTTATTTAAATTTATAGTTATTAAGATATTAGAAGTTGAATGAGCAAAAATAAGACAAATAACAATATAATTATCTAATGAATTGCTGAGCTGAACTAGCTAGTAGCTGTCGTGACTCTTTCGCATGTTTATACTTTTTTGGTTCCAGATATAAGACTTTTATCATTTTATTCTTCTTATGTTTATCCAACTAGCCCTAATAATTAAATATATCAAGAAACTTTGCAGCAGATAGTATTTTCAGTCCAAATAATTTGAGAATATATTTCAGAAAAATTAACACATATTTTTAACAATAATTTATTTAACTTTTTTTTTAAAAAAAAGAAATTTAGGGTGACCGAAAGAACTAGATCTGCATTTACTAAGAAGTGCTTCGAATAGTTGGCATGGTTTGCATGTAGCTACAAAAGGCAATGCAGAAACAGTGTCTTGCGAGATGATCTTCTAATTAAGTTATGTATGAGAATCTAATGGGGTTCCTTGATCTGAATAATGGCAAGACGTGAATTTCTATGATACCTGCAGATTATTGAGGATGAAAAGCGTTTTAGGTATCCATATGCTTGTGTCAGCGAAGCCCATATAAACCCATAACACGTGAATTAGTGTTACGTACAGGGTAAGAGCTAGCTAGTTAATTTAATTGGAGCAACAAAATCTCTGATCTTGCCGCGATGGAAAAAGGAAACATTAGATTAACTAAAAGCAATTATAAGTGTTTGAGAATATTAATAATCTGTTTGCAATTTATAAGTCGCTTCTAATAGGTTTTCAATTGAAAGAAGCTCTATGTAAGTGTTCAAGGCAATATTAATTACTAATTTTTAAGTAGATCCAGATTCTTATAGGGCATAATTATCAATAATAAAATCTATATTTGACAAGGACATGTTAGAAAAGTTGACAAAATTTCAACATATTAATTACATTGAATTTCTTAACTGATGTGAAGTGGATAACTAGGATGGACGATCCTTATACAATTTGTTTTTTTCGTTTTTTCTGTTGGAACGAAAAAGGTATAAAAGAAAAACACTACTCCTTAACTAATTTTGCAATGACCCGTGAATGGGAGGACAAGACATGGCCGGCTTTTTAGTCCTTCCGAGCAATCAGTCACTTCTTTAATTCTATTTATAAATTATTATTTTTAACGACAGCAAAACAAAAACCCTTTAATTTGTTGATTTATTTAAAATTTAATAATTTTTCGATTTAATTTTATTTCATATGTATAATTTTAAAATATAATAATTTACGTAATCAAATAAATTCCTTTTCATTTTATAAATAAAATGAGAGGAATAATATAATGTACTTTTTGATAAAGTGGCAGGGGACAATTTTATCGGTTATTAAACAACTGGAACTAGAGTGAGTGTGGTGGGCGTTGAGGAATTTGCCAGCTAGAAATGGCATCACTTCATGTTGTTATTTGTGCCACCCATGACGACAAATAAAATCCGACACGGAGATCTTTGGAATTGATGGAGGCTTCCACGCATTGATTAATTCCTCAATTCTTTGTTGGCTGTCTATAATCACTTTTCTCGATAAACACGTTCATTATCAGAAGTGCTTCCGCATTATGTGGTTGTTAGCGTACGAAGATGTTGATTTTGTCGCCACTACTCATTACGCCCACACACAAGTCACTCTTGAAGGTGAACGGGAACCATAATTTTGAGCTCCCTCCCTTATCCAACCGCAACATTTAATATTCATAGATGCTACTGTGAGAATTAATTTAATTTTTTCTGGTCCTATTTATAATTTAAAAAAAAAGATTAGTTCTATTTTACAGGATAAAGGGAAAAATTTTTCATATGAAAATCTAATTTTATTCTTAATTACTATTATATTGACTTTATTCTCATATATAATGCATATTAAATATAAATAAAGTTCAAAAGTTATTGAATTTTAAAGAGGAGTTAATGAAATTTAAATTTTTTCTTGATTTGTGTAAAATAGGTCAAAGTGAATTATAAGTAAAACAAGATGAATATTTCACAATCATATTTTTAAAATTTTAAGTTTATTTTAATAAATTTTCATGTTTATGGCAGCAGGCTAATTAAAAATAAATAAATAAATGTATTTTTTAGCACATCATATGAAGTCAAATTAAAAATAAACTCCTACCTCCCATCCTAAATATAAGAACTAATTTTGTAATATAATTTATACTGCAAATTAGATGTTATATTTAGGATCATGGGTAGTATGATTTATGAATTCGTGGCTTATTATGAATTTTATATTTTATACTAAAATTAATTTCATTTTTTTTGCCAACATACTAATATTAATTTGATATTTTGTGCTAATATTAATATATTTTTCACAAACTTAAGTTACATGTTCTTGACCAAAAAAAACTTAAGTTACATGTAAATAATATTTCCGAAAAAAAATTCACATGTATGCGGAATTTTTACATTATATATATAGATGTAGATTACTTAACTCTTATATTATACTACATCGGCTCTTTACTATAAGAGATATTTGACATTAATTTGGTCCGAAATATAAAATCTCAATCTACTTTATCTCTCATATTTATTCATTTGTTTTAAAGTAATCATTGTAATAATTGCATATGTCAATATTCTATTAAATGATAGTTTTAGGCTTTTAGCTGATATATATGATTGATAAGGGTATTCTAGGAAACATACTACCTATCTATTACAATAACTAACTTGACAAATTTTTTAATCTATTTAAATTAATTAATTGATTCTTATATTAAAGATTAGAAATAATATATTAATGCATCGAAAATAAAAGAAGTGGTATATTGAATAATAGAGTGGGCTTTCATTTCATTGTCTTGAGATGGAATTGCTCAGAAAGTTCAAACAGCGGGCAACACCGTCCAACATGTGCTTCGCATTTCTTAATAATCAATGTGATTAATTAATGGGCCCAATATGCAATTAACAGGCTAAGCGATATTTGTTGGGCTTTTTCCCATGTTGCCAGCACGAACTACATAACTTGCACCCTTCAAATTTTACTCATAAACTGAACCCCACTTCAAATTCATATATCTTCAATGTCGTACGCACATGCATACGCACGTGCACACCTTAATGATGCAGGACATGTTTGGATTGCCATTTCTAACAGCAAAAATGTCTTAGAAATAATGAAACTGGTGTTGCAAACTGAGTTGGACAAAAAACGTTGTTTAGTTGGGTTAACTTTTCCAACCAACTTCTAGCTTTCAACCCCAGTTGGACTCAACAGAGAAAAATCTGACTTTTCAAACTGCAGTTTCAAACGGTGATCATTAAAAATGAATATCGCAGATTTACCCTCATATTTTTTCTCTGCCTCATCTCCTTTGTTAGCATACTAAGCTTTTATTCGAACCAAATGAATTTTAATTTATATTCATATTTGTTCATTATATATTTAATTAATTATCCAGAACGTGTTTTCAAATTTTTCTATGTAACAAATCTGTTTATTTTATAATTTCACAAATAAACTATTTATATTTTATCATAATAATTTTATGTATTTTTTTAAACTATTATCACATTAAACACATAAAATTTCAAACACTACTACTCAATAAAGTCTATGTCTTTTTCAGTCATTTTATAATTAAACACTACTACGCAAACAACTGTTAATTTTTTCAACTGACTTTTTAAAAACATATATCCAAACATACCTGCATTCTCCTAGCCAAACACACCTTAACCAATGAAAGTATAGACTTTACAGTAATATAAAAAATTATTGGGTATTTGGCACTCACTATTATTAGTTCATAATATAAGAGTTATTTGATTTTTAATTTTATCCTAAATATAAGACCCCAATCCACTTTATCTCTCATATTTATAAATTTTTTTCAAAATAGTTTTTGTAATAGTTGCACATGTCAAAGATTTTGTTAAATAATAGTTTTAGCTAATACATTTAATTAGTGAGGGTATTTTAAGAAAAAAATACCTATTTATTACACTAACTAACTAACTATTTTCTTAATCTACTCAAATTAGTTAACTAATTTTTATATTAATACTAGAGGTGGTACTATCTTTAGTCTTGGAATTTGACCTATAATTTTTATTATTAGAATTTAAAATAAGTGGTTTTTATTCGTATCAAATAACTAACATTCCTCTGATTCTAAATAAAAACCCATTACACATTTTGTAATGTAAAGTTTATCATTAGTTTTGTCAAAGGACATTCACTTCTTCAGATTAATATGTCCACAAAATAAAGAAACCAGTAATTTCATCATGCCCCCCCCCCCAAAACACACACACACACCACACACACAATTGTTTGCATGGCTCATCTTATATTGATGAAACCTTTTAGGGGTAAAGTCCTCTTCAATTTGGTACCTCAAGGGAAAAGGCGCTATTAATCCTTATTCAAAGCATGTAAAATTTTCATGTTTGGATGTGTACAAATTAAACGTGACTAAATGGAAGTTCACGTAAGAATCTCAGTGTTGAATAAAATATTAAAATTAAGTTTCATAAGTAATACTCTTCCCCATTTTTAATTTAAAAATTAAATAAGTATTTATACAAATTAAAAAATCTGTTAAGTTAATTATATATAAAAGAAATATGCGTTTGTTTTTTCAAATTATGCTCTTCAATCTTTTGCATTTGAAAAACCAGGTAATGAAAACATTTTTAACTTGTCCAATTAATATAGAAAGTTTATAGAAAGTTTGGAAAAATATTTATACATACAAAAATAAAATGGATTCAAATCTCATTCTCGTGTCTAAAACAAAATCTAACCCCCCATCTCATGCCTAAAACATAGTAACATAGAAATATTTATAAATATATAAGCTTTAAAATTTTGAGATGAAATCTCAGGTAAAAAAAAAAAATTTGAGATGAAATGTGATGTGCTTTCACTCTTTCATTATTTGCCACCATTTTCCAGCTTCATGCTTTCCGTGCCTTACATTTTATTTTAGAAAAATTAACTTTTTTTTTTATTCTCGAAGTTTATATAGCTCAATTCTTAAATTTTGAATCTGTATATAACTCGATTCCTAATTATTGTATCATTTATAATTTTGTCCTTATCACCCTAACTGGTCACGAGTCAACATTATTATTCATCCTATGTGGCTTCCGGATCATCTCCACGTGATTTTACGTAAAATTTGATTTAAAAAAAAGAAAAGAAAAACAGGGTCCGAACGGAAGAAGCCTGAATCCGATGAAGGGGGAAACAAAGAGGAAGGCGAGAATAGCTGATGACCAGCAGAAACCTCCTCCCTACTCTGTCCAACCAGAACCCCGCCATGAATCAACGTAACATAAGTTTCATGATTCCCATTCCAAGTGTGTTTGTTTTTAATTATTTTCGTTCTTAAATTACCATAGACTAAGTAATTATTAAAATTTTTTTCATCAAGTTTTAAAATAGTAGACTGTCACTAGTCAGAGACTTATTGGTAATTTTTTCTTCTTGAAGTTCTCTTTGCTCTTTAATATTTCTCACGTAATTGCAGATATAGCCTTTTTTCTTGCTTTCGTCTTTCGGACATTTTTTTGGATCTGTTTCACCGGGAGCACCAGAAACTCGGCCTTGAGCCACGATTTGGAAGCCGGAAGCCATATAGGATGACTCAATGCCAAATCATGATCAGTTCTGTATCGATATGATAAAGATTAAATTCCAACTGATAAAATAATTACGCGGGAGTCAAAAATTTATAAGTGAGTTCAAATTTTAAGAACTTAAACTTTTTTTTTTTTGGGGTTACAGATGTCTTTGATGTTGGTTCACTTTGGCATTTCACTATGAAATCTGATCAGTGACCTTCGGGCCGTAGGTTCTCCACACACTTGACCTCGTGTTCCTAGCTCTGCAATTAATTTTGCGACTCTCCGTTAAACGACAGACGAGACATTTGAATATTAAAACACGCGCGCACACAGAGTACTACTTTAAATAGGCGCCAATAATTTAGTCTAACTATCAGCTCGCGTGAGTTGTCAAATTCATTAACACATATAGTGAAATATTATGCTACCTCCGGTCTTTAATATAATATCTTATTTGTTTTGATTTTGATCCTAAATATAAGATCTCAATTCACTTTATCTCTAATATTTATGTATTTTTTTTTCAAAATAGCTTTTCGAACAATGATAGTTCTAATCAATATACTTAATTAACAAGGATATTTTAGGAAAAACAACACATATTTATTACAAATAATTAATTTAACTTTTTTTTTAATCTCCTCAAATTAGTTAACTAGTTTTTATAATTAGGACCAGAGGTAGTATTTCTCAAATTCCTCTGTCAATCTCGATAACCATCATTATTGTGGTTGATATATATCTATGGTTTTAGTTAATTTCAATTCATTATGTGTTATTAGTTTGAGGATGGATATGCATTCCTGCCTAAGGTAAGAACCACTCGGACATCCATATATCTACTGAGTTTGGCTTCTCTGGAAATCAAATCTTTTGCGCATTTAAATGTATCATTGCTGTAAAACTATAAATCAGAGAGATTATGATATTTCAGGCTTAAAATAAAATGTAAATATCTGTGGCTTTTTAGTTTGATTTGCAAATAACTTGTAGAGGCTGATTTATGGACAAGTTAGACCGAATATCTAACCTGCAGTTTGGACATAATTTTATAGTCCCTCCCTTGTTATTTACTTGTCCTGCTTGACACTTTTCTTTTACTTCAGAAGATGCTTTGCTTCACTTCTCTAGTCTCGCTACGGATGAAATGCTTTTTCTTTTCTTCTTGGTGATAAGATGAAGTGATTTTATTGGTGTGTAAAAATTTGTTCACAGGATTACCTTAAAAAGGAAAATAAAAAGGACAGGAAATTGATCAGAGGGTCACAGAGTGGATCC
Source organism: Neltuma alba (assembly GCF_004799145.2). Classification (NCBI taxonomy): domain Eukaryota; kingdom Viridiplantae; phylum Streptophyta; class Magnoliopsida; order Fabales; family Fabaceae; genus Neltuma; species Neltuma alba. The sequence goes on from NW_021634687.1 coordinate 10,652, forward strand.
ATTACAGGTGGGACCCAAGAACAGGGCAAGCCCGTAGCGGTAGCTCAGGCTTTTCAGCAAACCCGAAGGACCCACCACCCCATACAAATGCACCTTGCAGACCCGGCAACGCGTGCTTCCGTGTCCATCTCCCTCTCTGGCCCTATTCTCCTGTTCTCTCTCTAAAATATTCATGCGTTGCATAATTTAGATTCTTGTATGAATGAGAGAGAATTTCAGACCTCAAACTCATCTCTTTTGTATTAGATATCCAGTTAAGCAGCTGATGTTTTCCATCTGCATTATTATACAGCTGAAATGCATCTTTCCATGCCCATCTAAACCGCTGCAAGTGCAGAAATCTCTTTCTCCTCAGCAGCTTATGCGTTTTTGTCATTTACTTGTATGCACATAAGCTGTTTGTAACAATACACAAGTGACACTCACCATGTGCCTTTTCTTCTTGTTTTCGGTGGTCCCGTCTCATAGGCAACATGGATTGATTTTCATTTCTCACATAACTTACCAAACATGGCCGCTTAACGGCTATAATCATTGCACTATGTCTTCGTTGTGTGTGGTGCTAACAAAACCCACAAAACAACATTTCGTAATATCTCGTGCAGGTACAAAACATCTATAATTGTTAGTTCCTTCTTGCCGTTTCCCGTTGTAATTGAATCAATAGAATAATAATGATAAAGAATCAATCCATGAGCTTGGTCTCTTGTGAACAGGGAGTACTTATTGGTTTTGTACAATGGACAGTTAACGTGAGGTACCCACTGATCGTACGGTCAAGATCCGTCTGTCAGCGGCAGCGAAGATGCCACCTTGAGCTCCTTCAATATAGGCACGCTTCAATTACATTGCGACATAGTGTGCAATTTTTAATTGAGACAACTGGTTTTGTCACAAAAGAAATGGTAGGTGCATGTGATTCACCTCAACAGGCTAAGCTGTTCTTTTGATGATTTGTCTTGAGCAAACCAAGACCTTGTGATCCTCAACAATTTCATAAATGCGAACACTATTATACTAATCATATATGTTTGTTTATTGTGATTAATTTATTATATCTTCATTGCTGGACCTGTCTCAAGCATCTGTTCCACAAAACTAGAATCGCATTGGTCAAGGCACTGAGATTTGTTTGGCATGCCTCAAACCCCATGCATTAGCACAGCGCTTTGGTTTCTGTGAGTAATTTTTGAGGGAGAATCTGAAATTCTTCAACAGTTGTGTTGTACTATATGTTCAATGTCCGGCAGTATATACTGCCCACTGAAGAGTCTGATGGGGAATGTGAGAGCAGAGTTCTCGAAAGAGTTGTCGCTAAAATTGGAGGGAAAGGAGGAACTTCTTGCCTTGGCTTGAAATAGATCCCTTTTGTTTTGTTGTCTTCTTTCTCACCACACAAATCACATTCAATCCTCACAGGTCAGTGTCTAAACTTTATCTCATCCTTTTCTGGGAATCCTTTGGCTCTGTAGTTTTCCCCTACAACAGACTCTAATATTCATGTTTACAATAGAATTTCTACTTTATTTGTATTCTTCTTGAGGATGCAACCTAGTGTAAGAAAACTTTCATTTTAGAATGGGCACAGAATAGGTGTACGGAGGAAAAGAAATTTTGAGGTGAAAGTCAGCTGTTCAACCATCACCCGAAGAGGGGGGGGGGAATCAAAAGAAAAGTGAAAAACTGTAGAACAAGGGCTTCACCTAGTTTACTTCATTCATTTCTTGAAAACTGGCAGGGTAACAGCACCTGATTCTTGAAAGGGAAAATATTCATCGTGAACAGAGACTGCAAATTACTTCGGGTAGATGGTCCATGATTATGGATGGGGGAGAAAGAAAGTTGAAGGGTTGGGGGAAAAAAATCAATAACTTTCTATCTGCCTTTAATTCCAACCATCCCGCTTCAGGTATTTAATAATGTGAGCATATGAAAAGAAGTGAAACTCTTTCCTTGAATATATATTTGACCGCGTGCAACTGAAAAAATAATATGATTAATGACATCAGATTTCATGAGTATATGAGAAGGAATTCATAAACATGGTAGAGTAGCTGATCAACACATAAAACATGTCCGGAGATATTTTTTTTAGCTGTCCATTCTATTGTGGTCCAAAATTTTGGAAGGAAAGCAAGCATGAGAACAGACAAATTATACTAAAAGAAGTTGATGTCATCATTTTATGTCAGCGTTTCAAGAACATCATAGCAGTGCTTTTCTTTCTTCATCCTCTTTTCTTGACAAGCATCTTTTCATTTATCAAGGTCATTCTCAGTTAAAAATTTCCTTCATTTCAGAAGCGTGACAAGAAGGTGGAGTATCAGAAACAACATGCAATGAAGATGCAGATCTGAACACAAATTCCCAAGAAAGATAGAATTGACTGCCTATTATTCAAGCTAAACAGAGCACTCATGGAGAAGCTTATCAAGCCAAGCGACAAGGAGTTCATGAGGATGGCCATTTTAAAACATGAAGAGACTTTCAGAGAGCAGGTACTTCTCTTTCTAAATTTTGCCCTTTGGGTTATTGGTCATTCAGAGATTGAGTAACCGAGATGTTCATTTTATATTACAGTTACATGAGCTCCATCGGTTGTACCGGATCCAGAAGATGCTGATGAAGAATATGAAAAATGGAAGAGCTGTTGATGTCACCCAACGAGAATGGAACTTGAAGAATGCGATTAGTTTAACTCAAACCACTAATCATCGAAAAGATGCACAGAAAAAGCCAGAAATCAAATTTGATCTTGAACGGCCAGCGGAGGAACACATTGCAGAATCAGATGGTGATGAGGTAGAGATCATGGATGAATCTGAGATTGAGCTGACACTAGGCCCGTCAAGTTACTGCGACCGTAGAAAGAAAGTTGATACACCACTAACTTCAGATTCTGGATATAGCTTGTCTTCTTCTTCCACTGGATCCAGCCATATAAACAAGACAGCGAGAGAAGATTCAAGTGGAATGAGAAACAGTTTTGTTGATATTGAAGAACGATCAAGACAAGAGAGGCTAAAACAGCCACCTTGGCTCTTTCAAGTGTTGAGTCTGAACATGACTCAATTAAATACATAGTTAAATCGCTGTTTATGGCTAACTTTGTGGATGATGTTTTTCATCTGGAATATTCTGCCTAGTCGTCAAGTGTGGTGGATTTTGATGAAGTCGAATATAACCTGTTTCCCCGGTGACCTTCCAGTTGCACTCAACATCATTATCAGCTAAAGCCATGAAAATATCATTTTGTTGATTATGGCGATCAGTCATGTCTCTAAGCTTCTGAACGCCCTGGCAATAGTTTTGCGCCCTTCGTCTGGAAGACTAGAGATGTAATTATGGAAGAGGATATATCAAATTATGTAGATAAGTTGTTTTCCAGTTCTCCCTTCTGATTTCACTTTCCACCTGCCATTCACAAATTCACAGACTAGATAACAAGAAAACGGAGTCTGGCTGCAGCCTTCCATCAGATGAACCGAATATTTCAATATTTCCTTTTAAATGTAATGTTTTTATACGCTTTAAACTGGCCGCAGTAATATGCTTATTTTGCCCAGCTGAACCCACAGGACAATTGGCCACATAAACCACCCCCCCACCCCCACCCCACAACTGTCCCCTCATACCTCACAATCACAAACTAGTCAACTAGAATGTGGAGATTGCTTCTCGAACAGTAAATTCCCTTCCAAATTCCTAACAACTTTCGACAAGTCCAAGCAAGGTTTTTTTCATATTGTGTTTGTTACTTTACACCATTGGTGCTTTTGCCTTTTTAGAACATTGTTGAATTGTGGTGAAATCATGATTTCCTTGCTGATTTGATTATTAGGCTCGCACTTCAAAAGACACTGCTAGGTTGTCAATTGAATTATTCTAAGCTTTCTTTTTATCCGTAAGAACAAAGTTATGGATACACCCCACTGAACTTCTGTAATCCAATATGCTACTCTCAATATTTTGCAGCGTCTAGTGTCGCTTTATTAACACAATCTTGTCACAGACCATCACTATAATCACTCAAAAACTACTGTATTTTACACTATTCTTTTTTTTCTCCCCAAAAACAATGTAGGTCTTGATAAAACGTTCATGATAAGATAATATACACAACCATCACAACAATAAAATGAAAGCAGGAAAGAACAGAGGAACAGAGTAAAGCCAGTGAAGATATTAAGATATGGAGTGGCGTCGATTTTTATTTGGTTTTGCACGACCTTTAGCCGAGGGTGTGACACCATCAGAACGTAGAAAAGGAGAAAGCCTTCCCAGCTTTTTGGACACTGAATTTATGAATGATTTCCGAGGCAAAGGAGGCTTATCAGCAGAAGAAGGTGAAGCACCGATCACAGGACTGCTAGCTGCTGATGATTTCATTGTTGCAGACTTCTCAATCTCTTTTAGTCTCATTTTGAGCTTCACTAGCTCTAATTTTAGGTCCTCGTTCTCTCTTCTTAAGCTGGATAGCTCATTCGAAACTGGGTGGAGATCGGCTGAGTACACATTCAGCTTGGAGGGTACTGAAGGAGCTGATTCCTCACCTTCACCGCCATTCATGGCGTCCCGAAGACGTTGCTGTTCATAGTAGAGCACTTGAACTACAGTTTGGACAGGAAGCCGATCATTTTGTGCAGCATGAGCACATGCCTCTCTTGATAACTTTTGACAGTCCATCAGACTGCAAACTTTCTTCTTTTCCATGTCATTTAGGTCAGGATGAGCCTATAAGAATTGCCATTTTCAAATGCTAACTTTGTCAACAGCTATTCATAAAACCGCAGATTAGAAATCATGTTAGAATCAAAATCTTGAATCTAAAAACAATATTCTTTTCATTTGTGCATAATGAAATCTAAATGTCAATTCACTGAGCTGAAAGAATTTTCCCCAAGAGACAGGTAGATTTGTTTGTGGAGAAAAAAAAAAGTCCTCCTTTAAATCACAAAAACTTGATTGCAATTCTATAGATGTTAGCCATTAAATTCTCCAATTAAAACAGAATCAACACCAGATTCTTGACTTCGGCAAGTTTTGTCCTAAGCATATCCAAAGGAGGGAAACGAATAATTATCTGATAGAAAATGTGAATAGTGATTAGAAACTTCACCTTTAGATAGATGTCTATGGCTCTATACATGCCATCTTCTGTTGGCCTCGATTTTTCAGGGATTAGTTCTGCAAGACTGATGAAATTTGGAACAGGTAGATTACGGTCAGTGGCTATTTCTGCGAGATAGTTTTCCATTAATTTCCCAACCCGTTCCATATCAGTCTGCGGAGGAGAAAAATACTCATTATCTGCACTGAAGACGGAGTGGCTCATCGTCTCGGATTCAAGGTAATTCATCATGATTCTCTGCACAGTATCCACATCGAACAACGTGTCCCCGGTAAATGAATAGGAAGGGATAAGAAGATCATCTAAAACAGCTTGTCCTAACTGCACAGACATCCTCTTCTCCAAGTCAAGCCTGCAAGCAACGGTCGTTTCAAGATATATTGCTGCTCTGAGCAGCATAGAAAGAAAGCTCACTGACATTGCATTCTTCTCCTTTGGCAAAAGACTCACTATTGTCTCCAAAACAACTCTCTTCTCGTGCTCTTGTCTTGGCTCAATCTTCTTCCTTCCCTTCCCAAATATTTCCTGTACCCAAAAAAATGAAGAGGAAAAAAAAAAAGCTCAGGATTCAGACCATCATTTCATCCTCAGGAAAACCATGATTTGATCCTTGATAGATAGGTCTACTTTCAATTTCTTCTCTCATAGATCATATATTTCAATCTAATCCTTCGATCATTGTTAACATTGCTTTCAACTCAACATATTACTAACTCAAAGTCACCAATACAAGGCGATGGTCTTAAAGTCCTAGCTAGATTTTAATGATTGAGTGATTAAATTAAAAGAAACATTGGTGAAGATGGGAATTAAATATACTTAAGAGACAAAAGCAGGGTTTTCCTCTATCATCATGCTGAATTGGAACATTTTGAACAATTTAGTGAGGGATCTCACCAAACCTCGTAGGGACTTCTGAGCATAGAGCATTAAAATAGGACCAATAGCATACTGCTTAAACCCTCTGGCCATCATGGCGATCAGAACTCTTTGGAAAATATCAATTCTGAGTACTGTAAGATCCTCAGCCCACCAGTCAACTATGGGCCTCTGGTGAGACCCGAGGGAAGAAACTACTCCCTCAGTTCCACCATCAGCTCTTGTAGCACAAAACTGGCTTTCCTTGCAGGCTATATATGCTATAGCATCTATACATCTGCTTACCAACTTCGCTTTCTCTGCTATAGGAAGGAGGCTCTCTGACAAGTGTAAGATAGATACAGCTCCTGCAAGGCTCTTAAGGGCCACTTCATTCAAATAAGCATCTGTTCTTGCCACTAAGTTTCCAACTGAATAATCCTCCGTCATCTCCAGATACTCTGCTACGCAGCGAAGCATCGCAATATTATCTATGCTTATTTCAAAGTTTATCCCATAGCAGAATTTAGCTGCCAGCTCAAATGCTTCTGATCCACCAGGAACGTCATGGAGTTCGACGAGGGAAACATCAGCTTCACTAGATTCTGATACCAGTTTCCTAATGTATCCACACTTTGACACTAATGGAAACTGCAATTACAGCACAGGATGTATAAACTAATTCAGTTTTATTGATCCTCAGAGTTACAAGAGCTAACAATTAATATTAATAATATTGGTTTGTACCTTATGCAATTGAAAAGAAGCCGTTCCAACTTCAATGGTAACATCACTAGGAATCTCCTGGGAGAAAATCCTTTAACAAGTTCGAGATACGAGTCTCAGAAATTCTCGTTATATCAAGAACAGTTAACAACGAGAATGTACGTTGAAGGAGAAATTTTGAAGAAGACTGAGGATTCAGAAACATACCAGTCACTTGTTCTCTTCATGGCGGTAGAAAGAAGCTGTTTTCTTTTCAGAGACGCTTCAACAGTATCAGTTGTAGTTTTCTCTTGATCACGATCCACCATGGCAGAGATAGATTCTTCCCTGCTCACCACAGTCTCTCTACAGTACGGTTTGGTGGTGAAACAGAAAAGCGAGAGAAAAGGTTCGAGTCAGAAAAGCTCAAGGTCATCTTTTGGTATTTAAATTTCCCTCACAATATATATACAGAGAAAATGGGCACTGTGCAAGTGTTCAAACTGAAACGCAGAACTGAAGGAATAATGGGGAATAACGAATGATGGAGCCCGAAGCTCAAGTCAATTTCGAAGCTCAAGTCAATAGGGTCTGAAATGCAGCGCGTGAGAAGGAAGGGATGTAGGAGGGGTAATTTGGAAATTAGAGGAAGGAGGGGAGGGGTAAAAATGGAAGAGTGAGGAAGGAGTGTGTGCCTGTGTGGTGTGTGGGGGTTGTGAGAGATTACAGGGATGAGATTAGAGAGTTGGAGGGGAAAGGATGAGATGGCTGAAATGTTGATTGGCTTCTAGCTGAGTCTGTTTCCACGTGGGAACTCCAAACTTTCCCGTCCACAAAGCTCAAAGCTCTCTCCTTTTTCCTTTTCTTTGAGCTCTTCGTTAGTTCAGTCCAAAAAAAGGAAGCCTCTTCATAATTGTGTTATGGTGTCCCAAACTCTGCTTTTAGATAAGGCAACAATTTAGGAAATATCTTTCACTCTTTTAATTAGGAATTACTTGACAATATATATGCGAAATTTACTTACCATTTGTTATTTACTTTTATTTATTTTGTATCTTCCTCTCAATTAAAAATTATGTAATAAATATAATAATTTAGATCTTTGAAGTTTAGACTGAAATGGGATTTCATAATGGGGCAAGCCCAATTAATATCAACGTAAAATAGAAAAGATGTAGGTGTATGCAAATCATAAACAGTCATATTGTGTCTTATACTAGATTACTAATAAATGCGCGAGCCAACAACCAATTTAGGTAAAATAAAACAATGCAAATAATTTAAAGTTGTATGAAATTTTGAAGTTAAATTACGCTGGTGGTATTATTGAACTTCACTTGATTTTTAATTTAGTGATTATCATTTAAGATATTAAAATTTCATTTTACAGTTTTGACAAATATATAACTTGATTATTAATCTTATATCATATCTTTATTTTTAATCAGGATAAAAGTGCGTCTAATGCCTAATTTTATTTATGATGCATGATTTTTTTAATCCAGTATCCTAATATTATTTATAGCGCATTTAGCATTCTAAAAGTTAGGATGCTAAATATAAATAAAATATTAACATCATGGTGCTGAATGTAATTAAAAAAATAATATTAATATACTAAATGTGTTAGAAAAATAACATAAGAGTAAAAATAACATCAATATGCATCTCTACCCTTTTAATCTTTCAATTACTGTATGGAGCCTATTGACGTGGGTGTGACTATTCAAAAGTCTTCATGTTATCGGTTAGGGAAACAACTATTAGAACGAAGCAATAAAATCCAACCAGGGCCATGCATGAAAATTGTGCCACGTTCATCCATCAATCAATATTTAATATGATAAAAAAATAAAAAAAATATGTTTATAAATAGTAGAAGTTATTCTAAACTTCATATAGTCCATAGTACAAACTTTTTTGTTGTTGTTTGGTTAACACCATAGTACCAAACTAATATATGCTAATAATATCATTATATGGGTTCCCATTTAATTTATACATGTACACGTAATTATACATACGCATCACATAAAATATATAAAAAGAACCCTGTTAATATTATTGATAGAATATCAATAAGTTAACATAAACATTCATTCTATTTTTAAAATTCACACTTCAGTTATAATATTAAAATCATTAAAAAAAATGTTTTGTTAAAAGGTTTAAAATGTATTTTTTATTAATTGAAATTTATATGTAAAGAATCAGTATTCTTCCTTCATGGTCTAATTAATTATATACTCCCTTTCCAATTAAAATAGTTTTAAATAGCTAACGAGTGGGTGCTTCCATTTTATAAATTACAATGTAAAATTGTATGTGTAACGGTTGGTCTGTGTGATGAATGATGATCCCACAGTTATCGGTGTGTCCCAATATGAACTCAATATTGCTTCCTCTTGTACACATCAACCACACCGTCTCGTATCGTCCCTTTACAAATTAAATTTCGTTGTTAAGGGTCCCCTAGTGAGTGAAGATTATTCACCCACAATATGCTTATGTATACATTCATATTTCTGTTCTGAGATCGATACGGCTACACTTCTATCTTACTTGACTTCTAAATAAAGCTAGGCCCCAGTGAAGCATTCAAATAATGTGATGTTTCGATTAGCTTTTTAAAAGTGATTTTTTGATATATGAGATAAGTATATTAAAAAAATTTTGTTTTAGTTTGCATGAAAGCACTTTTTTTTTTAAAGTGCATTTTGTATTTCTTAAACACCTGCTAAATTCTTAGACGGAATTAACATTTAACAACAGTAACCTTTTTCTCGGTTTCAACGCTGGCTATGAAAGTGAGGGACGATACATAGTGTCGTCTTGAATCAATAATTGAAAAACTCCAACATATACGTCTAATCCAATAGGCAGAGAATGACAAAGGCTGTGTTTGGGTGACACTCCAAATTATAGTTTGAGGAATAAATCACCCAAACACCCATCCAAAAACCAAAACTATGGTTTTGAAAAAAGCAAAAAATTTTTGCTTTTGGAGAAAAAAGGGAGAGTGTGAGAGCTATGTATCTTGTTATTTTTTTATAAACATATTTAATCTTATATTTTATAAATATATATATTAATTATTTATTAATTATATTATCTTATGTATTATTAATTATGTTAATAAAAAATATATTATTAACAATTTTATTCCTTCAAATTAAAATATATCATAAAATCTATTTTTCTGTAATTATCATATTAACTTATGCCTTTTTTTAGTACTTTGTATATATAAAAAGTGCTTCTGATAACAACTATCCAAACACTCTTACTTCTCAAAATCACTTTTTCATAAAATCTATTCTTCCCAGAATCTATTCTCCAGAATCACTTTTCCAAACCACGGTTTGGTTTCATCCAAACACACCCAAAAGAGATTCCAAAAGGAAATTCACCCAAATTAGACGGATGATTAGCCTCAATAATGTAATTAAACATCATATAACTCAATCTTTAGTAGTCATAATACGCAGCTATTTATCCAAGCTAAAAGAATTGGATTCCTTTTAAATCAGAGGTCGTCGTGAAGCTAGGGGGAAAGAAGTGGGAGGACACAAGCATGTTAGGCTAATATATAGGCAGGTACTTGAGGAGTATTGAAATGTCAAAGCTGCAATAGATCGAAGGCCCAGTTCTGTGGAAAATAATATCCACAGACATGTGATGTGGTGGCTCTTAAATCCATGTGATTGTCCTCTTCTCTTGGACCGTATGACCAACACTGCCTTGCTCCAAAGTTAGGGTACTTATTGTTCCAGGATGAAATTATGTGGAGAACGGGAAATCAAAGGAAGAAGGGACACCAGGGAAACTGTTTGTCCCCGTGGCACATGGGGTTTTCTATCTAGTGTTTTACTTTTTTGAAACAGATAAGGTCTTATTAATTGCCAGTAGAATTTTGAGAAAGAATAAAGGTCCCATTTGATGCAAAGAATTGCAAATAAAAGATAGGGATTAAAATTGTAATTGAAAAAAATCACTAAAAAATATTTAACATTAATAATTGTTTGTCATACGAGATTAGGCAAACTCATTAAGATGAGATTTTCTCTATGATATTCCCCAATCCCACATATATGAGTTTGTCTAATCCCATGTAACAAGTAATTTCTTGTGCTAAACTCTTTTTTAATAATTTTTTTTAATTCTAATTCTTGTCTCTATACCTCATTTTTAATGCTTCATACCAAACATAACCAAAAAGACACATTCGTTCATATTTATTTTTTAATATATATATCTCAAGAATTAGATCTGGAGAGATTTTAAGTTGTCTCTAGACCTGGATTTTTTTAATTGTTGTTTCGCATTAATTAACTTGTGAACGTAGTAGCTGTTTTTTATTTCACCTATGATCTTCAAGTTTTGCCCTCGCTTGCATCTGTTCTCTCCCCACCCACAAGTTTTTTCCCCCTGTATATGTTCCTCTCTCTGGAATCTGGACACTTGAAGCCCAGCCAAATTCAGCACTCTAAGCTCTGGTCAGCAAGACAGCAATTGCCACAAGAGGCAATTTTCCATAATACTGTAAGCAGTAAAAATAATTACCTAAATACTACACTATGAAAACTATTTACCTATATGCTATATTTTTTAAAAGTTGTTCATGCCGATATGAACTTTCACTCTGCTTTTTTTTTTTTTTAAATGAAAAAATGAAAGTTGTTCAGGTCAAGAACAACTTCAACCATCTCCATTTTCATTTTTGGAGAAAATTACAACTGAAACCCAATTTCATCAGTTAAAGTTGTGGAGCAAATTACAGTTAAGATCCCATCTCATCATATCTATTCCTCATCTTCTTTTACTCTACATCTTCTCCTAAATAGAATAAATATGAGCAGATTTTGTAGAAAAATTGCTTTGTATCTTGGTACTTAAATTTAGAAGAAAATATATAAATAAATTAAATAAACAAATATTTAAAACTTAACATGTTCACAAATTGTATCTTATGTTCTCAATTCTGCTGCTCTTGACATGTTTCTAGTCTCTTTCGGCATGTTGTCACAGTTTCCTTATGTTGGTGCATGAAGAGAAGCAATCGTAGTCATGAAGCTCATCTTTTAACCCCACCCACCCCCCCCCCCCAAAAAAAAAAGAAAGCACTTTAATCCACTCAACAGTTTTAAAATTTTAACTTTTTTTTCGTAATTTTGTTTTGCTATTTTTTCTCTCCAAGTTTAGCTTTGCTAACAATTTGCTGTCATATCCGTGCACGTCCTGTAGGCGCACCCGTTTCTCTCAGGTAAGAGCCGCAGAATTGAGAACACAATAACTCGATCATTTTTTATGGGCCAACAACTTGGTTTTTTTTTTTTTAATATCTTCTTGTTAGAGACAATCTTATTAAAAATATTATTAATTACTAAATATAAACACCTCTCCGGTGATAATTTAACCTTTAGTTCATTATGTTGTAACTTGTGAAGAACTAGTCTCTAAACCCGTTTCCATTGATAACTTGGTCATATTTGAATCAATAACCGGGGTTCATATGTGGACTCATGACCGGAGACTGAGTTTAGACATATGGGGTTGTAATTTCATGTACATTGATGTTTTGGTTTGCATATCCTACATATAAGCTACAATTGAATACGATTTTCCACCATCTTACCTTTCATTTTCAGACAATTTAAAGGAACCCGCACATATATCTGTTTAGTGAGGAGATGCAAATCACTCCCTTGAATCAACAAGCTCTTCATACCCTATTTTACCGTTAAGCGTGAAGATGTCGAAGTAGCGTGACTCCACTTGATTGTCGGTAAGGTTGTTTCTTATAAACATAATTCCTTTGGATGTCTCATTTTCTGTGGATGCCGTAGACATAACACATTCACACATTTGTCCATAACCAATCAGAGTGATATCCCTTTTGCCATTGCCTTATTCTATCAGTTGTTTAGGACAAGATAGGAATTCTCGGACGGGTGATTGAGGGGAACAAGTTACTCCAAATAGGCTAGAGTGTTCTGGCAGACATTAGAATTTTACTTAATTAGTAGTTTTGCAGTCTATAGGCTTTAGTTGTGTTGTTATTCCGAATGAATTGTCGACAACTTTCGAAAATAGCTAGCGTCTGAAGCAAGCGAAGATCGACTGGTGTCAAAATAGGATCATTCATATCGAGGGGAGCATCATTATTAGTTTACTTCCATATTATCACTTATTTTATGCTCTTCAATTTTTTTTGCATGATTTGTGTAACATCGGTGCACACAGAGAATAAAAATACGAGGCCAAAATAGCCGTTTCTGATTCAGACATGGGATAAATCAGAATGCATGTTTTCCAAGGAACACCAGTATCATTAAGCAGTATTTCAAGGTTTCTTTCACTTTATCAAGGGGACGAAAGGCCTCCATAGTCCCCGCAATATGCACCTACACAGAAGACAAATTAATATAACACAAACAGAACTCAAGAAATATACTTATGTAGATTGCGGAAAAGGCCACAGGGATATCAACAGGTCTCCACAAACTCTCCCCAGAATAGTTCACTTCTTAAGATGGGGAAAACAAGCATAGAGGTCAGATTTAGGGTGCTTAGCCTCAGCATGCTCCCTGCACTTCACCTCTGATGTGGTGCACATAAATGTTTGCATACACACCTTGCACTGCAATTATCAATCACAATTGTTAAACTGTGATCAAATGTTCAATATGCCAAAAAGATTCTAAATTTCCAGCAATAATCTGAAGAAATGTCTTATAAAATGCGTTTATTGATTCAACCGTGCCATTCTGCACTGCTGTGTTCCTTTGCCACTAGTGTTGTTTCCCTCCCATTTCCTTTCACACTCTCATAAGAGTAAACAGAAATACATTAGAATTTCCATCCCTTGTTTGGAGGGTTAAAATTACAAGTACCATTATATTACTCCCTCTAAACTCAAAAGAAAGAGCCGGGAAAATGGATTGCTTGAGAAAATCATTTGAGACAGGATAAAGTAATTGGAATGAATAATAAGGCAAACAAGATCCCCTCTAAACTCATAATTTCAGCCAAAAAAAAAAAGAAAAAAGAATCAACTACTCAATAAACACTTCAGCATTTTAGGCATGTAACTACAGAATGAACATTGCAGACATATAAAACGCTTATACAGCATAGCAATTTTAAGATACACATTGAATTCAAGCATTAGGCTGTTTCAGTCACGTTGGACAAGCACGATAAGCAGGAAATAGGGTTTTAATTTCCCATACCAGCCACGACAATATTAACAATCCAAGTTCATCATTGTTCAGACTTCAGAGTACAAGAATCCATATATGTAGTTCGGTTTACAAGGAGAAAAATGAAATCAAAGAACACGAAGTTCTAAGATTTATGAGTTTTCGTCTTAGGATGTAAATTATAAACACCAAATTACCTGGATCGTCATCGCTTTCTTGTTTGTCTCCAGCTGGCTTCCTACGCGTGAGAATCAGATTATTAAAATTAAGAAGTAAAACCATAAGATCTTTTTCTTGTAGTCACATTCCAATTCCAATTTCATAATACAGAAATAGGGGATTTCGCATAATTTCGAACAAAAGGGGCCGAAATAAACTATCCGTTTAGTTCGCTAATTAAATTTAAATTTTGATTCGCCTTCTAATCTTGTTGCAGAAATTCTCAGCAACCAAAAAGAACATGATTGAAAATTATCGAGTTCGAGGGAGGGAAATGAAAGATCACCTTTCGAAGCCTTCATCTTCTCCATGTTCTTCTCACGAGCCATCTTTGCCTTTTGCCCGTTGCCCCCTCCCATGTCTTGAAGCAAAGGATCAGACCTTGAAAACCCTAATGAGTCAAGATCAACGATAGGAAAGGGTATTGAATCCGGAAGGAGAAGCTGAAGGAGCAAGCGAGTTCGGATTTATGGCTAATGGCGCAACCCTAATGATTCTTCGGATCCCTTTTTTCACTGGAAATATTTTTCCGGACTTTAAATAGACAGGAAAAATGATATAAAAAGAATTTAGAAATTACAATATTCTACTTGCACCTATTAAAATCCTAAAGAAGAGAGTGATACCTAATCTGCTATTTATAAACTAGATTTCTCCCCGTGCGTTGCACGGGAAGTGATATTCTGAGAAGTATCAACCATAAAAGCAATTGAAAATGGAAAAGTATGAATTGAAGCATGAGGTAATATTCACATTTTGTAAAATCGAAAAAGATTTAAAGTCATAATGAAAGAAATTAAGATAACAAACAACAATAACTTCATCCTGTCACTATAGCGTCTCTTTTAAAATCAAAGAGTAATAATTTTGACACAGGCAGTGGAGGTTTAATCACCCAATAAAAAAGGACACATGGCGACCCAATCAGCGACCATATTTGCTTTCCTGTGAATCAATCCATTGAATAAGATAATTTGTAATTTGATTTTTCATATGTAGAATATCTATTGTTTGAAAGTTTTAATGTAATGAATTGCGTCATAGGTTAGGAAATAAATGAAGAACCTTTTTTTTAATCATTAACAACAAAGGTAAGGAAAGTAGTTTGATCAACTTGGGAGAAAGCACTATTCACATTAGTTTCTAAAAATTCTTAGTAGGTGTCATTGACTTACACTTAGGTTGAGATACATGACTGGTAGTGGAATAGTGTCATCTCCAGCTGATCATCTTGGACAGATGTTGTAGCCATCACTGTAGAAATATGCAGAAGAAATTAATGAATGTAAGATATAAAGTACATAATTTCAATCAAGTAGAAAGGCATTTAGAGTTAACAATGAATCACATGTATGGGATAAATTACCAATGAGCTTCAGACAATGTTTTGAAATATTTCTCTATAGACCACATTCATCGTCTTGTTGGTTGGCTTTTTCTCTGAATCAAGTATCAGAATTTTGATGCCATCCATAGATCTAACTCTTGACAGAGCAACATATAACTGGCCATGTGTGAAGACAGGTCTAGGAAGGTATAGGCCAACATTGGTCATTGATTGTCCTTGACTCTTGTTGATTGTCATAGCAAATGATAGGATGATGGGAAATTGCCTTCTTATCAATGTGAATGGTAGTTTAGATTCTGATGGATTCATATCCATTCGATGGATCAAAACTTCTTGACCTTGACTTGTGCCATTGAGAGCGATTGCTTTAATAAAGTGTTTACCAAGAAATGTGATCCTCAGTCTTGTGCCATTACAGAGTCCTGCAGCCTGATCTATATTTCTCATGAGCATTATAGGAACTCCTACTTTCAAGGCAAGTCTATGTGGAGGTAAGCCAGAGCATTTTATTGTGTTCAAGAATTCTGTTGTATACAACTCTTGGAATGAGGTGTTGCCTTGATCAACAGTACTAACAGAATCAGAGGTAAAAATTCAACAACTTCAGTAGGTAGTAAGGAACACATATAATCGTTAATTTGCTCAACAACTTCAATTGTTGGTGCCAGAATAGCTCTATTAGTTAGATATGTTGAATCAGTCAAATGATCTAATAGATCAGGATATGTGGCATGCACGATTGATTGAAGATGATCATGAGAATCTAGAATTAGAAGATCATTTGGGATTTCTATCTCTGCCATGCCATCATGAGGCAATCCAATCTGGCCATCACCGATGTCTAAAAGCCAATTTGAAAATTGTTGTAACCTTGAATCATATGTGGATGAACTTGTAGATAACCGCATGTTTTTTGTAAGTTGGAATAACTTGCAATGACACCATAAATGAGAAAAGTTGATGCATGAATTGATGACATCCGCACGACTACCTTTCGGGATCACAGGCAATATTTGTCGGAAGTCTCCTCCCATGACAATACATTTGCCTCCAAAGGGATGGTTGCACTTCATAATATCTTTAAAGGTCCGATCAACAGCTTCTATACAAAAACGTTTGACCATTGGAGCTTCGTCCCAAATAATCAACTTTGCGAATTTGATGAGGTCGCACAATGGTGAATTTTGTGATATGTTACATGTGGAGTCTTCATTAATATCAATTGGAATTGCTAATCTTGAATGTGCAGTTCTACCTGATGGTAATAAGGTTGCAGCTATTCCACTGGATGCCACATTGATCACTATTCCACCTTGAGCTCTAACTGATGCAGTGAGTGCTTTCCATAAGAAAGTTTTTCCTGTACCACCAAAACCATACACAAAAAAGAACTCATCATTTGGATGGTTCATTGCATTCATTACTTGCTGGAATATAGTATTCTGCTCATCTGTCAGTAATGCTACCAATCTATCCGCTTCTCTCTGACACATATCTCTGTCAAAGTTTAATTCTTGAAGGACCAAATGATTCCTGATATCAAAATACTCGGTAGATATTGCCGTTGGCATTAATGGGTAATCATGGAGAGATTTGCCATTTATCTGTAGCAACTTCTCAATCTCAATCAAGCATGCCTGTTGCTTGTCATCATCACTTATGTTTAAATCTGTTTCATTCAATCAATAGTAATGTTATAAATTGAAGAAGACAAAACAAACTTTATGTTTATGAAAATTGCATAGAAGTATTTTGTAGTTGAATTTACCTGCAGACCTAGGGTTATTTCGAGGTACGTAGAACATGTCCTCAGATAAGAGATTTTTTGTTTGTTCCCATATCAGGTGTGGTTGTGATATGCAATGACATAGTAGCATGGACACAAAGAATCTCCTGAGATAACATCCTGTAGCCCAAAATGATGCTTCCTTTATCGCGTCAATGAACTCTTGATCATCATGAATTAATCCAAGAGCATAGCAAGCAGATCGAAAAGTTGGGTAGACAACATTATCTACAGTTCTTATCTGTTCATAACTGCGAGGTCCCTTTACTTTTGTCAATAGTACTCTAAGGTAGTATATTTCACCTTGAGAGGGCGATGCATGTGCTAACCTCCCAACCGCAAATCCCTTTTCTCTAAACTTCCAAATTCTTTTTTGCTTGTTAAAAGTATAATATTGTGGAAACTCAACATATGTCAAAGTCCTGGCAAATGGATCATCTAAATTTCGTTCCATCCATGCAAGAAACATTGATTCCTTAATTCTGGGTCTGTGAACTAATGAGCTAACTGATTCCTTGTCTGAATAGAAAACAGCCTGTTGATCCTGTAAGTGAAAACTCAAGCGCTCTACAGAGGGATATCTATGATGGATATCAAATGAAAAAATACGCCATGCACCTTCACAGGAAGAAATGTACCTGCAGTTCAAATAATGAGAGATCTCGTCGAAACCATTGTTTCCATTGTCATAGTGATCATTGTTGTATATGCCAGCAACAACTCGATCGTTTCCTTTACTAACATACTTGAACAAATATTTTATTGCAGTTGATTGATTTGTTTTCTCAACATTAATGTGGGCATGAAATAGCTTCAGCAAAGTCGCATTGTAAGGAACAACATATCTATTATCCAATGGAATACCCTTCCTATTAACAGTCTTTCCATCGTTTCTTCTCCTATATGTAGGGTAACCCTCCTCGTCTATCGAGGTTTGGTTAACAAATTTTTTGGGAAAGTACTTAGAGCATTTCCCATTTTTCATGCAAGGAGATCTCTTGTTAGAAGCTCCACACGGTCCATGGATCATGTAATTGCTGACAAGATCATATAGTAATGGATCTCTCTCTTTATCTGGTATTTCTGCAGATATCATTTTGTCTACATCATCAGGAGTGTTTGGTTTGTCAGAAGGATCTAGAAATAGAATAATATGAGCATGTGGCAAACCTCTCTTCTGAAATTCAATAGTATAAATTTCTGCAGGAGGAAAACGTAATTATTATTTAATGTTTAAGAAAGTCATTTTGTCATATCACAATTTGGTTAGGCGACTCAACTAAAAGCATAATTTTGTGTATAATGACTGAAAGTATGCATGCAAATTTTAAGTATATTTATGCATGTTTGTATAATGCATTTAAATGTTACTTTATTCTACTTAGTCAAAAGTTATTCTACCTTGATAAAAGTTGGGAAACAAATTCTACTGTGACAAACACATGATAAAATAATAAAAATAAAAGCTTAGAAAAAGTTTTTACGGTAACCCGCTACTTCCTAACTTGAATAAATAAAATAAACATAGTTCTTATGAATATATTTAAATTAAAAGTCAATATATTAACACAAGGAGAAAAAAGGCAATCTGCATTACTCAATATATAAAATGAGACGCATGATTTTAAGTAACAAAAGTATTGCAAACAGTATAGTGAGGACCAATTGCAATAGTAAATTTATTTATGAATTTCAATTAACTATGCTATGATAGTAGATTGGCAAAAATATATAGAAAATAACACACCGATAGGAGGATTAAATATTACCTGCTCTTA
Source organism: Neltuma alba (assembly GCF_004799145.2). Taxonomy (NCBI): domain Eukaryota; kingdom Viridiplantae; phylum Streptophyta; class Magnoliopsida; order Fabales; family Fabaceae; genus Neltuma; species Neltuma alba. Next base: position 29,679 of record NW_021634687.1, read on the forward strand.
CTTTTCCAAAAAATTTTTGTTCCTTAATGATTTTCATTAACGCTTCAAGCTTCAACTTGAATATTCTGCATAATATGTCTGGTCGATCAGCTGGATTTAATTTATGCCTGTTGCAGAATCTCTTTACTTCTGGCCATGCTAGATTGCATGTGAAAGTTAAAAATAAGTCAGGATAACCAGTAAATTTGCATAGTGCCATTGCATCTTGATAGTTTTGTACCATATATCGGGCTCCCCCAGTAAATGAGGATGGAAGTATAATCCTTTTTCCTGTGCGAGATGGATCTGTCTCACCCCTGGTGAGTGCATTAGTGAGACCTCTGTACATGTCCACCCGTAGCTCTTTTTGATGATTACGGATATAATTGAGTCTTTCACTCTCTACCATTGTATATCCGTCAACAATGAATTGTTGAAGTAGCCTTTTGGAGTGTAGCAAAACAGACTGCTCATTATTTCTATCCATCAATCTAAAAGATAGGTACTCCCGTGGGGTTAGAGTCTTCCTCTTTTTAGTCTGAGTAAGAGTGGTTTCACTATGTTTAATGGTTGAATCATATCCATTATTTCCATAGTGAAAAATAATAGGATATTGCAGGGGAATGTATGCTTTGTGCAATTCATCAATTCTTTGCAACGCTCCAGCTCTTTTCTCAACAATTATGTCTCGTTTGAAATATGATCTATCAAAGTCTCCAACCAGTAAAGCAGCAACCTCAGATGCTGTTGGCATATCATAGACCCTATCACTGTGATCTGAATTCCTAATGAGACGAATATTGACATTAGAATGCTGGTCACGCTTGAGAATTTCAGATGCCATCCGATAACTAATGACAAGGCCATTGTGTTTGTCAAGACAATCCTTTATTTCTTGTGTAATTCCTTGATCAATTGCAGACCTATGACAATGCTTGCTGAACAGAAGAGTTAGTGTTGTTAGTAAGAACACAAATAATGTTTCACAAAAGAAGTCCCAATGTCTAAACAATGTTTAAGTAGCAATGATAACGGCAAACTGATTTTTCTTTTGAGAAAGTTAGTATCACATTTTATGGATCACTTATGCGGAGATAGTTCGGCCTTAATTTATTGGGACATTTAAATCTAAGGCAATATCAATAATAATTTCATTGCTTATTATTAATTCATGCGATGTTTTTTATATGTACAGTACAAATATTAAGGCTGACAAAGTATATTATTGATAAGGACTGCAATAATTTATTAGAAATTATGATTAGAAATTCAAGCTAATGATATAGACATTAAATAAAGTTATAAGTTGGTCATACCTGACAACGGATATTCTGTTAGATATTTCATTTTCAGTATCATATATATAGAGCTGAGAGTAGACTGGCTGAGATCCTTCAGGAGGTAGCAAGCTTCCTAGTAAGTGGTAATTCTGACCAGACATAACGAAAGAATAGGGACCTGCTCCAGTGTTATTAATAGAATGGTTTATCTTTCCACCCATTGAAGTGAAACAGAACATGTTATTGTATGCCCTTATATTTGACAAAAAACGCTTTGATTGTGGGTTATCTTTGTCAAAGAAAAGTTTACGAAATGTTTCTGGTGGAGGCTGCATAAGAGGAACCAATATTTTGCCATGGCAGCAACAAATAGAGAACAAAGGATATTCATTGGAAGGAGCTCTCTTAAGCCTTTCGTTAAACCACATCAAAGCACCACAATAATGGCACACATAATCTGCATCACCTTCATCAATATAGCCTTCTGTGGATAGATCGACGTTATCGTAATCATTTATATCTACGACGTCAACCTCACAATCTGAGTCACCATTCGCTTCATCTTCGTCTGCAAATTTAAAATAAAAAGAATTAATCCTCACATATGAATAATTTAGTGAGAGAAAGATACCCATAAATATATGAAATTATAACCTGCACCAACAGCATTATCAAGCTTGGGAGAAAGGTTAGTTGCTAAATTGGTAATGTTGCAAAGTCTGGAACAATTCACAGTAGCCGTGCTACCATTGTGTCTCAAATACGATAAATCTGCTGGCTGCTGAGTGTTTTGTTCAATTGTTCTGTCACAGATACCTGGATGTTGTGGTTTACTTACTCCTCCATAATCTGTGATATCTTTGGATGCAATCCTCGTTGAAGTTGTCATGGCTGAAGTGGAGCTTCCACGAAGTTGGGTAGAAAGTTTCGCTTGATAAGTAGGTGCAATATAGGCAGAGGTACTTCCGAAATGAGTGGATTGTTCTAACTGATCAGTGCTGTTGAGATAGCCATATATATTAGCATGACCACTTTGTCTTTTACCATGTGCAGATTCCGATATTCCTTCCATAACTGCTGAGGATACAGATTTCTTTCTTTTCGTTTGAATATAAATATCCACGGGAGAACTTTCAATGACATCATGGTGTTGTGCAGCATGAGTACTGCTTCCTGTAATTACAGAAAACGAAAGTATTTGTGAAATAAAAACAATACAGTAAAGCAAGGTCACTATGATGACTTTCAGGAGAGAGATGGATTGTCTAACCTTCAGGCCGAGACGCTGTAGTGCAACCAACATTCTTCCTTATCCTTCCCATGTATAGTGTTAAGATGAAAGAAGTACGTTCAAGTGTATTAATCAAGATATGAGAATAGGATATAAAAGACATGGAAAGGATGGAAATCAGAAAGTTACTTCGTTAGTTGACATTGGCGAAACGTCTTTCAATGCATGGGCAATATTGACTTCAATAGCCACAGGAGACAAGTTACTTATGGCGCACATGGGAAAAGTACTATAATACAATTTTGGATACACAGTAGGTTATTTTTCTGTTTGCCAACTGGGAACAACCCACGTCATTTAAAGGGTTATGAAGATTCGAGGTGCAATTAAAAGATGGGAGTCAGAAGGTCTGCTGAGCAGTATATAATACTTAAGTAACACTGGTTTTATTTTTTGTCGCCAGCATTTAATGTTTCTCGGAAAATGTTCAGGTGGGAATGTATTTATGAGTATTACCTCCCTAGAAATATTTAGTTGTAATTGATAGTTGATTAATTTATTCTATTTGACTCTTCAACTTACCCGTCACGGAACAAAAAGTTATTGTGTTCATTAACAATTTTGTTGATACATATGAAAGTATTTTTATTTTAATTTATGGAAGATGAAGTAAAATATAGACAATACAAGAGCGAGAATTGGCTGTGGAAAGGAAATAAGAAAATCAATAAATGCTTACAGTACGATTCATTTGGATGGTCCAATTCAAGTTTGTAAGCCAACAGTGTGAAATCCCTCGTCATCGAATTCATAAATTCCATGAAATGATTTATAGCATTAAAATCTTCACATTTATACTATTAATTATTTCCATTGAGTTTTGCGTGTGACGCGATTAAATATGCTATTAATTCATATATTTAAAATGCAATAAATAAGCATTTATTAGATTAATAGAAAGTGATTCACCAGGCATATATCACAATGGGTCCGTTTGGCGGGCTTTTGGGGGGTTAAAAGTAGCTTATTTGTAGTGTAAACTCGATTGGAAAAATCATGGTCCATTTTTTGGCTACGACGTTTATTGAAAATGAAAAATAATTTAAAATATGAATTGACAAAATATAATAATTTTAAATTTTAAATTATTATAATAAGGACAAATTATATTTAATGAATAAAATATATTTAAATTACAAATCATAGTAATGTGAAGATTTTTGAACCTAATAATATTACATAATTAATTAGATGCTATATTCTGCATAATTTATGTAAATGTAAAATAAAAAATAATATTAAAAATTAAAAATATTAAAATTATTTTTACTCAATAAAAATAAATAATTGAAAACTGATTCGGAAACACAAAAAGTATATAGAGATAAGCATAAGAATAATATAAACATAAGAGTAAAAATATCTTTTAATTCTAATAAGCTACTTTTGCGTAAGTTATAAGTAAGTTTTGGGTATTTTTACAATCGTACCTAGGAAAGCAGCTTTTGACACCTAGAAGTTATATTTTTTAAACAGGAAGTAAAAATAATTTTCAATCAAATGATGCAAACTATTTCGCAACTCCAGTTTAAAAAATTGAAAGTTTAGTAAGCCTGATGCAACTATGACCATAAAGTGTGGAAATTCCTATAAAAAGGTGACAAAATATTTGAAATTAAAACACGATTAGATAGCAACTATAACAATGAAATGGTAGATTGATATCAATAAACATCTTCCAACGAAGACTCATGAACACTTAATTGATTTAGTATCACAAAACACGTCCAAAAAATGCAGTCCGGATGAAACTCAAAGCGAACATTTTTGCCAAAAAAATTAAAGCCAAATTTAATACAATTTAAAAGTCCAGATGTTCCCAATTAAATTTTCAGATATAGCTAGTCATTTCTCCTTCTTGATCTTCTTTGCCGGTTTGGTGCTGCTGAAGCTTGGAGGGGACCCTTCGGAGAGGCCTATATCATCAAGTTGTTCTGATTCATTTTTCCCGTTCCTCTTTTTCTTTGACAAGGTCTCCACAGGTGTGATTATCTGAGATATTGTAAGATCATCATCATCATCCGCAATGTTGTGAGTGCCAAGCATCTTGGGAGATGAGTATGAGGAAGATGACTCGATTGGTGAATTCTGTCCAGTAGAATAGTGGGAAGAGAATTAAGGGTATTTTTGAAAAATGTGATGGAGAATGATGATGGTATGGTAAAATAATTGAACGAACTATTAAGAATGACGCCGGAAAATATGCTATGACATGTAGAATTTAATAATCCAATTAAAATAGATTATAGTCTCCTGACCTTGACATTAGCGTTGGCATCAGCGCTGACATTAGAGTATGTGAACTGATCCAAAATATCCTTTTTCACAGAGAACTGTGACACTCCCATACTACTGGCAGGATATTTTATGTTGTTTTCCTTAACCTTGACCATTACGACAATTTCCTTTCCAACAGGTCGATCTAACTCTTTTGGAAAAGATCGAGACGACCCCACCTGATATCATAATTTATCAACAAAATAATTCAAATGACAGCAAGACAGTTTAGACTAAGAATGACAACATCCAAAGGTATAAACCCATGATACCTTCTTCTTAAGTTCAGAAGCTGAACATTCTAATAGAGCAGATGCATGCCGGTTGAAGAAAAGCATCGAACATTGTCCAGTGGAATCAAATACTTTGTAATGGACTTTGAACCTTTTACAAATGAACAACTAATTATATAAACGATGGAGATGAAGTATGGACTTCAATGACAATGAATAACTTTATACGTACTTGGGTTCAGTCTTAAGCACTTCTTGATTACAAGAAGTACACTTCATCAATTTATCATCAACATGCACTGGTTTTTTATCGCATGGACATCCATCATAGGTCCAACCATACTCACTCTCAACTTTCTGGATGGTGACCTTGGTGACAATTTGACTTTCCTATTTAGGTAGAAAATAAATTTATAATTAAATTTAATATATAGGTGTATGATTAATGACTAATTTGGTGAATGTGATATATATGTGATTAACTGAAGAGACAATAATTATCTGAATTATAATGGCAAGACTATATTAATTCGTGATGTCTAAATGTGTGACAAATTGAAAGAAAAGGATAATATCAACCTTTGTGAGTTTGGAAATTTCAGAAAGGGGAATTCTGGTTGGGAAAGTCAGGAGTGAGTTACTGGTAGCATCAAGCATTACGGTAGATGAAACTTGTGAGAAGTTCTGACTTGCTCCAGGTGTCTCACCGAGTCTGTAGACATATTCAGATTTATAATGAATACTAACATTTGTCAAACAGTTGCATAATTTAGATATAAAAAGCGACAAAGACAATCAACGTAAGAGTAAACCTGGCAATTAATTCTCTGACTTCAGGGAGGTCTGGATTGAACAAAACTCTTGTAGCATGGAAAGCATTAGTTATATGTCCGTAACCTTAAATAAATACAGGGAGGTAAGTACAGAATATAACATCCAAATATAACTTGAAGTCATTATTTTCGCAATAAGCAAATACCTTTAGTTGTTGATATCCTTGCAAATCGGATGACAACTACAGTAGGAACTTCCAAATCATCAGTCCTAGCTTCAAATGCATTGATTGCCACATCTCCGAAAAGAGCCACGTTAATGGGGATTTGGCTGCATTAAATTAAGGTCTAATAAAAAATGAACTGAACAACGAAGCAGTAATGTATCTTATTATGAATGATTCAGAGGAGTTTGTGACTGAAGTGATGTTACTTATGATCAGCGATGGTGAAATTCAGTGTCTTTATGGTCTGTGAGTCTTTTTTGTGGTCAACCAAGTTTCCAAATGCTTGAAGGAACCCAATGACATCTGCAATTTTTTTTTCATACGATTAGAATAAAACATAAAGGAGTGAACAAACATGGGAAGGATATGATTACTAACCAATCAATTCATAATTTGTAGCATTATAGTCAGCAATATCCTTTATTGGAACAAAGTTAAATGCATTTAAAGGGACTGCTAAGTCATGCTTTTGGAAAAACGTCATGGAGTGGAAACGAATCTTCCAAGTGTGATGACAAAGTTTGAAAGCATCATTGTTGGGCACAGCTACAAAGTTCTCAAACTGATATACTTCACCCTCTGTTATTTCATCCATGTATCTCTGTAATTGTGCTTTCTGGGACATAAAAGCTTCAACTCTATACCCCTGCACGTTTTCATTACAATGAGAGCCACAGAAGACAAATAATATGAGAATCGAAAATAAAGTTCCATTTTTTGTCAAACCTGTTCATCAACTAAAATCATCCCTACTTTAAAAATATCAAAAGGCGGTGTCTTTTTAGCCATAATCCATTTTCTCAGCACTCTCGCAACAACACACCAGGTATCTTTAGAATCATCTACATCTTTGATGAGATCATGATCGAAGTTTGCCATTTGTTGCTGTGATGGTACTGACCTGCACAAATTAGTTGAAGGAGAGAAATGTTTGAGGGCCTAACATAAGGTAACGTTTGAAGGAAATAACTGTTTAACAGGAAGTAGATACCTTAAAAGTTAGGCTGTGGAGACCACGCAATGTACAGATCCCTGATAGATTGTATGGTAAATCAGCAGCCTCAGTTTGAATTGGATATCTGCTTATATAGAGAATAGATGTGTCTATTAGCATGGTTGATAATATAACCAACTATAATGAATGATCATATGCTTAGAGCCGGCCTCTAGCAGTCTCGTTATGCAAACATGCGCACTGACATCGAAGAGGCAAATGCTGATTGAAGTATCCAATGCATTAAAGGATATAGAAGGGGAATCAGTAAATGTATAAATAAATATATCTACTGGAAATCTGAAATGGCCCTGCATTTTTTTTTGATAAATAATCTAAAGTCATTAAAAATTAATCAATTATATGAAAAGTAATTATATAGATAACAACCCACGTCATTTAAAGGGTTAAGAAGATTCGAGGTGCAATTAAAAGATGGGAGTCAGGAGGTCTGCTGACCAGTATATAATAATAAGAAAGAAATATTTAAGTAACATTGGTCTTTTTTTTATCGCCAGCATTTAATCTTTCTCGAAAAAGGTTCAGGTGGGGATGTATTTATGAGTATTACCTCCCTAGAAATATTCAATATATATTAGATATATATTTAGTTCTAATTGATAGTTGATTAATTTATTCTATTTGACTCTTCAACTTACCCGTCACGGAATAAAATTTTCGTTTGATTCAATATATATTAGATATCAAGGTCGGAAAATATATATTAGATATATTATTTGATATAAGCCCCATTTTATAGAAGATTCAAGGTGCAATTAAAAGATGGGAGTCAGGAGGTCTGCTGACCAGTATATAATAATAAGAAAGAAATATTTAAGTAACATTGGTCTTTTTTTTATCGCCAGCATTTAATCTTTCTCGAAAAAGGTTCAGGTGGGGATGTATTTATGAGTATTACCTCCCTAGAAATATTCAATATATATTAGATATATATTTAGTTCTAATTGATAGTTGATTAATTTATTCTATTTGACTCTTCAACTTACCCGTCACGGAATAAAATTTTCGTTTGATTCAATATATATTAGATATCAAGGTCGGAAAATATATATTAGATATATTATTTGATATAAGCCCCATTTTATATTTTTATTATGAGTACAAAAGAAAATCATATTATTATTTAAACGTCCATACATCTAAGCATTTAAAAAAAAAAGAAACTTTGCAGAGTAATTAATGAGATCTGGAAAAGTAGACGTCTCGAAAGATAAGCCACAAGGACTGTTGAAGGTATGATAGTCCAGCAATCATGGAAAACAGTGCAACCTCCATGAGCAACCAATCACAGTATAATGCAATAATTACAATACTTGAAAGGTAGGCGAGTAAATAGACGTAGAAAATGTAAAACAAATGACTGAAATGAAACGCATTGCAAATCAACAAAAATCCTAGCAGAACATAAGAAGATGATATTATGTGGTCCCATCCACGGTGGACGAATGGACTATTTGCTGAGGTGCACCAATCAGAATCTGTGTACGAGTTTTCTAGTTGATAAGTTGATGATAAGTTGATTGATATAATTAAATAATTAAAATATCTTTATATCAGATTTTTTTAAAAAAAAACTATTAAACTTATCATTATTAGTCTATTTCTTATCATTTTCAGCTCACAACTTATTAATAAATAATAATAATAATTTGTTATTTGTTGTATATTTCTTCTCATGAGGTTTTGAAGTCTAAGTGACTGAATTGAAATATGACAATTTCTAATTTCTTTTTTTATGTCATTTTTCTAAGTAAATAAGCATTTTTATTATAATTTGTCAGTTTCTTTATTTACTTTGATAAAATTCTGGGAGAATAAAAGAAAACTTAAAATTACTAAATTCTAAATTAAATTTGAGAATAACACTTTAATACGTTTTGACAATACTGAATTGGCATATAATAATATATTTTTGCATAAAATTTTTATTTGAGATTTAATAATTTTAAATTTATTTTTACGGAATTCTTTCTAAAATTTGTAGTTTGATTTTAATTTTTTGTTTTTGTTAAAGATCTAAACATTAACTTTTATCGATCGTTTGATACTCAATTTACATCTCCCAGTTTGCAATTTGTTTGATTTGTATCATTTTCTTTTGCTATAATGATTAGTATCAATTTCGGTTTACAAATATTAGATTCATTTACTTTGTTATTGTGTGATTTTGTTGAGGATGCAATATTTATCTATTTTTTTTTGGATTACATATTTTGGAAAAATTATTAAGATTTTGGTAATTTATTGTCATTTACTTTATTTACTGATTATGAAATTTCTTGATAATCATGTAGAATAATTTTTTATTAATACTTATCAACATTTGAATTGTTACTTTTTTTAACTAAATGAGGATACAATATTTATTTCTTTCTATTTCAATTTAATTGTATATCTATAAAAATGATTAATCTGAACTACTCCTCCAATCCTTAATATAAGACCCAATTGTTAAGTTGATTTTGATCTTAAATATAAGACCCAATTGTTAAGTTGATTTTGATCTTAAATATAAGACCCACTTCTTATATTTATCAGTTTTCTCTAAACTACCCCTATGAATACTCCCTCAACCATAATTAAGTAGAGGAGGGAGATGAGGTATTAAGAAAAATAATTATGGTGTTTTAAAAAAAAGTCACATTTCTTATAATTAACTAACTTACCTAACTTCTTTAATTTAATCACATTAGTTAAATGGGTCTTATATTAAAGTTTGGAAGAGTACTAGATTAACAACTAAAAATTAAAACTAAGATATATTAACGAAATTGCAAATTGAAAGACTCAAATTAACCTCTATCTCATCTCATACTTACCACTTAAATTAGGCTCCAATGACAATTTTAGAAATAACTTCAAATTCCTTTTGTCTAACCATTTGTAATCTAAATTATGAATTAAAAATAATTTTGTTTACCTTTTTTTTATTAGGAAAACCATATTGAAGGTATCTATACTTTCTTTCAATTTTAATTTGGTACCTATGTTTTTTCCCTTTAATTAAACATTTAATTTTATCTTTTTAGCAACATTAGCTCTTATAACTTTGTTCTATTAATATTTTTAGTCTCTACATAAGGATTAATGATGTTAATAGAGCAAAATTAAAGATTTAGTTAAGAACAAAAAACACATAAGTACCAAATTAAAAATTAAAAAAAAGTATAAGTATGGTTTTTTTTTTTTTGGGACAAGTACAAATTGAAGTTGATTTGTTTGCTATGGAAGAATGGGGAATCACACAAAATCGGGAGACTCTCGCATTTCGGGTCCAAATCTAGCTTTCATTTCACCGGAGGCAACGACACCGTTTCGTTCTTCGTTTTTAGCTCCGCCTGTATCGAAGCCGCTAAATTTGCAGTGTTAACAGCGTAACCGGTCCATTTCGCGCCGATCATATCATACCGTCCCCGATCTCGGTCGGTCTCGGATTCTCAGTTCTCCTCTCTCCCTTCCGTATCTTTGCTTCATCTCTTCGATCTAGGGTTTATCTGAGACCCAAACAGGACGCTTATTCTTACATGATGTCTCTGTATTAATTCCAATATAATTGGCCGATGGCGATAACCATTGAGAGCTCGGTTTGGGAGCCAAATCCATCCATATACATCTTCCTCTTCTTCTCTTGCTGTTTCTCGATCTTTCTTTTTCCTCATTTCACTAATTCTAACAGAACATCTACAGTCTTCGACCATGGAATCTCTTCCTCGTTTCTTCGCTTTCAGCGGAAATTCATTCTTCTCTATTCTCTATCTTCAGGTGAAATGCTTTTACTATAACAGTGTTTGGATTTCAAGAAATGCGCTTGTAGAAAAAGGAGAAGCAACTTTTGAACTTGAAATTCATGCTTTATTTAGTTGATGGCGTCAGAACTAAACCAAAAGGGACATTATTTTTCTCTTCAATTTAGTCTCCGGTTTTCGCAACCAATTTTCGAAATTCTTTAACTTTAAACTGCACTTCTTAGTGAATTAAGCTTTAGATCTGTAACGTGAGTGCTAATTTCATTTTTCTTACTTTCATCTTGTCAGTGATGGAAGGCCTGTGGTTAGCTTTTGGTGAGTTCGAGTTAGCTTCTTACGGAGTTGGCAGGGAGCAGATGGTTATGTCTCTCTGTTATAGATTTGGGGCGTCTCTCATTGCTAGTCCTTTTCTTGGTGTGATTTCAGACTTAATGTAAGCGTATGAATTGCCTGCTATTATTGCTACGATGTTTATACGTTATCTCTAATTTCTAATTTCTTAAAGGTCCAACTTTTACTGAGTTGTCAATTTCAGTAAGTCTGATGTTAAAGTGACAAGTATTATTGGAATTTTTTGTATTAATTATTATATGTATTTATGATTTTCTTTAAACAAATAATAATGTGTATCATTCATAGTGGAAATTCCACAATGTTCGATATGGAAGAATCACTAACACTTTGAATGATCATTGGTGAAGTATTTTCTGTTGATTTTAAGTCAACCTCCATTGCAATGATGTCAGAAAGGGAAAAAACTGTTCAACTTTGACAAGCATTCTTTTAACGGGTCTAAAACTGCACAATGCCAAACTTTTGTGACCTATAATTTTAATTATATATTTGGTGTTGCCTAGTCCCATGGATTTTTTTTCCTTCTACTTTTAAATATTTCATATCTTTGCTGAGTCATGACATCCTCCTGAGTCATTTGAAACATGAAGCATGATATTGCCATGCTAGATTAGACAGTTTAGCAGCTTGGAAATTTGTGAAGTGGTTATGCAAAACTATGCTTCTTCAAGAAATATATATATATATATATCTATGTATGTATAATTTTTTTAATAATTATTGTAATAATAATTTTCAGGTGATGTTGTTGCATGACGTGCTGCAACTAAGTTATTATTTTCATTGTGTAGAGGTCACAAGAAAGCATGCCTATTTTTTGGCATCCTACACTTATTTGTTGGCATATGGAAGAGGGTTTCTGAGTATCCAAGCATTTTTGTCACTAGCATTTGTCTCTCTCTTGCCAGTACAATATTTTCATTCAGTTTTGAGAGTTGGATGGTCACTTTGCATGAAAAGGTATTGAATAAATTTTCTCCTATACTCTTGATTCCTTGCAAACATAGATTTCAGCCCAGACATCTATAACACTTGCACTAGATAGGGACTTATTTATTCCCCTCAGTTTTAATAACATCGGCCAGTCCTTTTATTCTTATTTCTTTTAGTGTATTTGGCTATTATCATTTCCTATCACCGAATATAGGATAACTGACTTTGAATATCTACAATCTAATGTCAATTTCTTTTTTTCCCCTAAGCAGCAAGGGCACAGGCTAGATTCGCTTAATGACACGTTTTGGTTAATGGCTTTTTCTGAGCCTGCATGTTTTATTGCCAGCCAAGTGTTTGCAAATTGGCTGGTTGGTGATAATTTTGAGAAGAAAACTGCTCCTTCCACTGCAGCCATCTTCCTAGCAACAGTATGTATCACTTTTCTTTCCAGAGGATGGGCAGAAAATCCACAAGCAATATCTTTAAAGGATTATAGCGTGTCCTTCTATGCATATATATTAGGTGGTAAGATACACATGCTTTCTAAGTTATGCCCTTGATCTTATTTTTGTGCATCAGTTCTAATGATTTTTTGTGGATTGACATGATTTAGAAGATTCTTACATTTAAGCATTTAAAGGTGCTATTAAGTTCTACTAGAGAATTAGCTGCTAATATTGTTCAATGTTTTAATGATGAGCTTACCAAGAATAACAGAGAGATGAAAATTCTATTATCTCCAGATAAAAGGATATGGCTTTTGGGGTGGGCACAGGCTTGCCTTTACTTCTCCATTGGAATTTTTTGGATCCTCTGGGCCCCTACAGTGGTGGTATGATTTAAATTTCACAGCGAGGATTTTCTATGTACTTGTTATGATCTCTAGAGCATTCCGTTGATATCTTTTTTTTTTTTTTTTAATTCTCTTCTTTAGGCTTCTTTGTATTGATCGACTTAGAAATAAAAGTCCATGGAAAATTAATGTATTTTTTTTCCCTGAGGCCATTTTTGTGGCAAGACATCTGTCTTCTTTCCTGGATTCAGTCATATGAAAAAGAAGGCTTCATGTTATGCAACCTTTTACATTTATGGTTCAAAGTTTAGAATACATTATGTGGTGCTTGTGTATTCAGGCTGATGGACGAGAAGTGCATCTAGGATTGATTTATCCATTCTTTCTGGGCTCAAGAATGCTAGGAAGCACTGTATTTCCTTGGCTCACAAGTGGACGCTTACCTATTAGAACTGAGGACTGGCTAGTATACGCATACATCATACTGGGTCTTGTCCTGTCTATTATAGCCTATGATTATCAGGTGCTGTCACTTCATATTTTTATAAGCATGCAGTGCACTTGTCTGGCTGCAGAGGTGGAAATCTAGAGTCTACTCTGAAATTTTTTCCTATGCAGGAAATTGGAGTTCTGGTGACACTGTTTATCCTGTTTCATGCTTGTGTTGGGCTCATTTTACCATCACTCGCCAGATTGAGGACCATGTAAAATCATTTAATTCTGGGTGCCTGTTATTCATTGGATTGTGTTAGTTTTGATAACTGTGTTACTTTAATTGCAGGTATGTGCCTAATGAGCTGCGTGGAGGGATGATGGGCCTTTCTCTTGCCCCAGCTAATGCGGCAATGCTGCTTTCTTTGGTGGAAGTGAGTGTTTGAACATAATGGCACAAGAAAATGTAGGGAATATATAGTTAGCCAATTAAGTTTTTAGGCGCAGTTGACCATAAAAATGGACACCATGTTGAACGTAAACTGTGTCTCTTTGACATTTGAAGTCAGAATACTGGTCGTTGTTGAGGATGGCTTATGAAATAACTATTGGAAAGAGGTCCTGTTCCAATGAACTACTTAAAAGGCATACCATGATAAGCCCTGCTTTGAAAAATTCTGCTTACGGGCAGTTGTGTTTGGCTTGGATTTCTGTGCTTGAATGGTGCCACTATCCCCTTGAGTTTATTCCTGGTGTTTATTCTAGCAGCATTGTATGCTTTATTGAAATTTAATGTTTCAGATATAAAGTACTTGTCTCCGCTGCGTTTTTCCTAACCACATAGCATGAAATTGTGAAAATATTTATATATTTGTTTGCAATCCATGTAACTAACTTTACCTAGTGGGATCAGGCTTTGTTGTTGCTGTTGTATTTGTTTGCCAGCTGGTTCTTGTATGAATTTAATATCATAATATAGTTACTTCCTTGTAACTGTTGCAGGGTGGCTACTATCGGAATGTTGGGAATGCAGCATTGATGGCATTTGGTGTGTTGGGACTATTGACTTCAGCTGGTTGCATGCATGCCTTGAAGCAATGGGGGAAGCAACCATATAATAACTGGCATAAACAGTGAATGCATATTGCTGCTTTGGGAGAGTTTGGGGAAGGTGGGATGTCTGTCTTTCTTCTTGATGAAAGTAACGAACGATGTAGACCTCAGATGACGCCAAAGTATGCAGGGTGAGATCAATTTCAGAACGTAGATATCATGCCCAACAATTACCGAGTGCAGGAGATTGACTTTGTAGTAGCGTCTCTAAGGACCGAAAGACAGGCTGAACAAGGACATCTCCCATTTTAATTCTCACTTCAAACTGTCCATGAGATGAAGATCGCTTTTTTAAATATATCAGCTATACGATCAGCCTAACGGGTTTATGTTTGTACTGTTATGTGGTAGCCGGCATCTTTTGGTGTGAATGCTTTTGGTTTTGCTTCCGTAGATCTGGCCGGCCACACAAGCGTTTGGAGCGGATGACGTGCAGATACGCAAGTTCTTTTGAGGTGGCACCTAAAAACTGGGAGGTGAAAACTAATACGAGCATCAAAGTTCGAGCATGTTATTCATTTGATGGAGACACCATTTTGGTAGTACCATGGTGGTTTTAATTGTGCTCTTGCCCCCTTAATATTATAAATAGCCTACTAACTAAAGTTACTATTGCAATCTTAGTGAGCTGAAACCAGGCTTAATTCTTCTGTCGTCATCTACAGAGACAGTAACAATTTGAAGATCTTGCTTGAATTAAATTTGTTTTTTGTGATAGACAAATTAAATTTCATAGTACCAACATCTGTTTGAAACCATTTAGTCTGAGTTTGGAATTGGCTAATGATTGCATAACATTGATTGAATGCTCGAGTGAAAAGGTGGGGAGGCTTTTCCTGGCTTGGAGAAGAAATCTGTTGGCATTATTTGTGTTCTATTGACACTGAGTTGACGTAGGAAAGTAGTTGGAGAATATTTCATGGTCTTTTTTTTTTTGGTAAACAATATTTCATGGTCTTTTTTGCCCCAACATCCTCGGTCATTTTCAAATGGCCTCTGAAGATGTAAAGTTCATGATTTTTTTTGGATAATTAACTTGCACTACCTCCTGTGCTTAATATAAGAATTGGTTGATTAATTTAAACAAATTAAGAAAATTAGTTAAATTAGTTATTTGTAATAAATATGTATTATCTTTTCTAAAATATCTTTACTAATCATATGTATTAGTTAGGACTACTATTCTATTAAAATTTTAACATGTATAACTACTATAATAACTATTTTGGAAAAAAATGAATAAATATGAGAAATAAAATAGATTAGAATAGAATTTTATATTTAAAACTAAATTGAAAATTAAATAAGTTTTTATATTAAGGACAGAAGGTAGTAATTTTTTATAGATTTAGATACTTGTAGTTTTTTTTATTAGGTCCTTATAATTTTACTTGTTTTTATTTAAATCTTTATAGTTTCACCTGATTTTTAATGAGGTTCCAGTGTATTTTTAATTTTATTTATTAATTTAACTTAGATTGATTGAAATATTAATATTTAATTTTCAAATATAAAATATCAATAATAAATTTAAATGAATTTATCTAATTATGAAAATAATTAAAGAATCATTAATTAATTTGAATAATTAATATCAATTACTCTTTCAGTCCTTAATGTAAGACTAATTTAACTAATTTGATTAGATTAAGGAAGTTAGTTAAGTTAGTTAATTACAAGAAATATGACACATTTTTTTTAAAATACCATAATCATCTTTCTTAATACCCACTCTCCCTCTTTTACTTGATTATGGTTGAGGGAGTATCATAGGGGTAATTTAGAGAAAATTAATAAATAAAAAATGAGTCTTATATTTAGAACCAAAACCAACTCAACAATTGGGTTATATATTAAGGACCGGAGGAGTATATCATGTTTTTAGAAAATTTATTACCATAACTCAAATTTTATAATTATAAAAATAAGAATTACAAATATAAAATAAATATAAATATATTTGTAATTCAAAAACTTAAAAGAATATTAATATAATTATTATTAAAAATGTTATTAGGATTTATATAATAAACCTTCAGGGACATGATTAAAAATTATCTAAAACTATAAAGTGAAATTATAAGGACGCGATAAAAAAAATTTACAAGAACCTAAACAAAAATAAGTGATGTAAGAATCTGATTTAAAAAAAACTATCATGCCTAAATTTAAAATTGGTTAGAACTAGGAGGTCATGCATATTAATTATCCTTTTTTGCCGAAAGAAAACAAGAAGTTATAACCTGCTTGATCCTTGATATACAATGTTAGCAACCTATATTTTCATTTTATCTTTTATCCTGTAGAGTTGTTAACTCGCCAAACTACCACCTCGACAATGATAAGACTCAAAATTCATCGATCGCAGGCGACGTGGTTTTATCATCGTGTTCTAGATCTCTTATCCACTTTGCAGCCACCCATTTCTCCCCTTTTATCACTGGGCAGCTTCCATGGAGTGGTGTCTGCAAAAACATGCATGGGAAAAGGCCAAGAAATCATGAAGAACGCACAAAAAAGGGCATTGCTCGGTAATTATATGTGATTCATATTAAGTGCTCCTGAAAATAGAGGATTATGAGATAAAGAATAAGTATGTATATTCTCACCTTTTTTCCCTCCATATTTTGAAAACATATTTTTATGAGGATAATATTTCACATATTTTAAATTTACTATACGTGACAAAAGAATCTACAAAACTCAATCGTTTCTGTTTGTATCTGAAAATATATGGGATAGAATTTGCGGCTACCGAAGCATAAGACGCCTATTTAATGAAATAAGGGAACAAAAGGAACATCTACATATATAATAATTAAAATTTATCTGAAAAAATAGATAATTTATAGAGTACAGTCGTTCTATGCAAAGCACAAATCCATAATTTGGTTATATATGGAATGATTTAGGCTAAAGCCACTTATTGAAGAGCACGGTCAACTATCTACTTATCACTTCTCAAAATTTTCTCAAGGTTTTATAAGAAAAGAATCTGATGATGATAAACGAAAGTCATTGTCATTAACCGTTTTAACATAAATTTGTACAAAAATGCATAGTTATTAACAAGTAGTAAGCTTCTTCCTTGCTTGCTCTATTTCCATACTTTGTTTATTTACCAATCCCCTCCGTTCACTTTTCTTTGATTTCTTTCTTTTGCCGGTTCTGGAGTTTCCCACTTTATCAGTATTAATAAATAATCGATTTAGGATGAGTACTCATCGTGAAATAAAAAATAATTAATAATTAAGCATAAATAAAGTTAAAGATGTGATGTAAAGATGGATTAAAACTCGCAGAGTGAGAAATGGTAACAACGATGATTAGGAGAACAATACTAACCGGGTCGATTGTACCATTATGTAACAAAGAATAAAATAGAAGTCCATCCTCTTGTCGTGGCCTTGCTTTCAAATCAATGCAGTCCTTATAACCTTAGCTTACGTCCATGTTCAGGCCATTCTGCAGAGTACCGGACCAGTGACTACTCATTCAAGCCGAAACGGGAAGTATGTTAAGTGATGCGAGAGCGAGCCAGCTAGCTTTACCTCAAACGGAAACACGGTCTCCCCACCTTCCTCAACATCACTTAAATAAAGCAAAAAGGTTGCTATCGGCAAGCTGAAAATCTTATAAACTCTAACGTGCCACGGAGGGAATTGAAGTTAGTTCTCCAACTAGTTTTTTCCCTTAACTCTAGAAGTAAAAATCCAATAGGAGAAATAACTTCGTATGTTTGAATCTGACTAGAATCTCAAAAAGAAGACTTCATAGTAACAAGATGATCTTGCTGTAAAAAGAAATGGACAACCCCGCCAAATAACCTTGAGCAAATGTCAGATCATCTGATGAATATTACAAGCCCCATGCTATTTGGTTTGGTTTGGTTTGGTTGCTGAGCATGACCACATCAAAACAAACAAACTTGTGATCAATGTAACACCATTCAAATGAGAATTATAACTTCTACTTCAGACATACCCTTTGGCTCTTTCGAGGGCCATATTCAGCAGCATCGAATGCATCATAATGAGACATGTATCCCTGCCCCAACTCATAACGCGGGATGTTGAATGCCTGAAACATGGTAATTTTCTCAGACAATTTTAAAACCTCCCGGTAAATACAGGGTTTGCAAGAGTTTCCTTGCAGATAGCATGAAGATCAGGAAGGAAAGCCAATAAATGCAATGGTATAAGCACACAAAACAAAAGGACAACACTCCCGACCTTCACTTCATTCCCTCTCTCTACCACTTTGGTCATCTCCCTATGTTTTCTTCTGACTTGATATGGGAAAAAATGAGCTAGCGGATTGAGAATTTGACATTATAAGGCGGCTTGGATGATATGTGAAACATTTATCTCCTATAGAACGTCCACAAAAGCACTGTCTATTGCTACCTTAAATGCATAATTGTCCAATTTTTCTTTTCTCATTTTGGCCACCGAAAGACTGCCGTTTCTTTTTTCCCCCTTCTTTTTTTTTTGGGTTGGGGGGGGGGGGTATTGAGCAGAAAAAAGACTTCCTGCTCCATGTCCCTCATTAGTCCAACATTTAAGTCCTCAGTTACCAAAAGCATACCGTTGTATTTCCTAATGGGTGCACGGGGCAAAACAAACATATAGGAAGGAACTGTTCGGCACTCGAGACATTATTCCAGTAAATTTAGGGATGAAATCAGCTTAAGGTTCTAAACCGCACCTCGGGTAATTTTTCTGTGACTTGGGTCAAGAAGGGAACGAGAAATATTCTTGCAGAAATATTGAAATGAAGGCAAAAGGAGAGAAACCCTGATTTCAAATTTGAAAATGAAAAGCCAAGGGAGAAGCAACATAGTAAGACAGGCTCTTCTGTCATTGATCTTGCCAAAAAAATCTCTTCTCTTCCTCCAATCTCAATTGTATGTACATTGTTAAAGCACATGAAGCCAGTTTGAAAGAAAAGAAGCTTACATAGATTACAAATATACAATGTTGATTCACGTAACGAATCTAAGACCAAGAAGAAAGAAGAAGAAAAAAAGATTACTGGTACAAAGTAAAACAAATCTTTACAAAAAAAATAAGTGGATATTCATTTAAAAGGGAGGACTGACAGCGTTTTTTCAAACTCTCTTTTCGGCAGAAAGGAGTTTAGAGTGGAGTACATTACCTGTCCATTAACTCTGGGAATCATTGTTGCTCTTGCAATTTTTTATCCTCGGAAGCGCCGATAGAAATGCCTGAAAAAAAAAAAAAGTTATATGCTGTTATATGAATTTGTTCAATTGGGTGACATGATTCTAGTTACAGAAGATCCTCTCGTTTTACCAAAGTCACCCATTCTTCCATGGGCCAGATCATAGATCAATTATAATTTATAAGATTGCACTTGTACGCGCAACCTACAAAATATTAACATGCAACTAGAACTCGTGAAGGGAACTCCCAGAGTGGGAACTTGGAAATCTTGCTTCTTTACTTTAACTGGGCACAAATGGATCGTGTTGAAAATCAGAACTAAAACACACTGAATTTGTGAAGCTTGTCATCCAAGAATTACCTCCACCTCGATTTCTGAGATGCAGAAATCTCAGTGGCATTCACCATAATTTCAATCAGAGTTCATCCTAAACTTTGGACAAGCTAATATAAAGAATTATCCGACTTGGTTGGCCATACGTTGTGTTATACCAGAGCTGGCATCCCAGTTATGCAATACTAGTCTTCCAAGTGCCATTTGCTCGAACAGGCTTATTGAATACTGTGTCTTGCAATTTTTTGTAAGACAAAACAGTAAATTATTCTCTAGACACATGCACGTTACCTTGTTCTAACCCTTTGTACTCTCCTCTGTTTCTCCCTCACGTAATGCCAAAATGATGGCTCGAGGCGAGGCCACCCTTTGCCATATCAATTATGCTTTCACATTGTTCTGAATTTGCAAATTCGGAAAATACAGAGCATGTGGTTTCCAGCTCAAAATCCAAGGATCACGAGCCCATAGATATAGCAATTTTAGAGTCAATGCACAACTAAATGATGAAGGCTACGACTAAACTCCCACCTTTGTAACCATTAACTAAAGCTAATTGAAGAAGAAAATCATTTCAACACCAGAATAGCATGCCAAAGTTGAACACTTGAGCAAGTAAATTAGTCATACCATTTCAAGTGAATGCTCTTTCACTCTAACGTCCATGAAATCAAATATTAACGTAAACTTACGTGTTTCGCTGGCTCTGCAACATATTTTATAACAGCTAAATTGTTTGTTTCATTAGCTTAGAGAGGAAAGGAATAATAAAATGCGGCACAAATCTAGATTCGTTTCGATCCTAACCAAAGTAACATCATGGTACTGCGCAGCGAAAAATAAAGATAAGGAATTATCACCTGAAAAGGATCATGGTACTGCGTCGCCTCGCTCGTCGATTCAAGGAACCTCGGTCTCGGCCTGTGGCCAAATACATCATCCTGTGAATTTGCTGCGATCGGTTAAACAGATAATTTGCGATCAAATAATCTAAGAAATTTATCACATAAATCTAGAGGATTATGAATAGAATTTGAAAGAAGACGTGAGACTTACCTTTTGTTTGGATGGAGAAAAAATAAAGAAAAAAAAAGAGAGAGGAGAGAAATGATTTTTTTCTTGGATGGGAGAGAAAAGAATGAGGAAAGAAAATAGAATATGATACCACTCACGTCATTTTCTTTTCAATTTTTCTCTCCCCGTGGAGAGAAAAAGAAGAAAACTCATGTTTCTTTTATATCCTCTCCGATACTAGGTGGGTTTAAAAGACTAGCCTTATAGGGTTTAAATTTCAAAAATACCCTAATTTATTAGGTCCGGTCTTTAAGCTAACTAGCTCAGGATTGGCCCGCGGGCTTTTGGTTTGCTTAAAAAAAAACTGTTTTTTTATATTTTCTCATATTTTTTATTAAACAAAAAAAATAAACCAATAAAATTATTAATAAAAGACATAAATATGAATAAAATTAAGTCATAAATATAAAATATCATTATATATAAATATCCATCAACATCCAAGAGCATCTAAAACATTCATTAACAAGATAATAACATCTAAAAGTTTCATCTATAGTGCAAATGTACAATAACAAACGTTATCATTAATCTTTTGAAACTTCATTATCATTATAATCAATTACTCTTCTCATAAGTATGTTTTTCTTTTATATCAAGTTTTTTTTTTATATAGGAATTTTCTTTTAAATTTTACAATCTAAATATTATTTTACTTTAGTTTTGAGAATATATTGTTGAAAACTCATAAATTTCTAATTCAAATTATAGAATCCAAGTTATATAAGTACAAAATAGTCTCTTATCAAATATATATAGTTTAAAAATATCAACGCATATAATATAATCAAATCATTATTAAAGTCTAAATTAACCCATTTTTAAAAAATTAATTGGACAAATTATTGTCTAAAACAAATATAAACCAAACCATTGTGTGAAATTTAATTTTAAAATAATAATAATAAAATATTTGAAATATCATTAACCATATAAAAAATTAATAATATTAGACTTACGTAAAAATATTTTTAAAAAAAAAAAAAAAATTATAAAGGGCTCGTTTAGGCCTCGGCCCTACAGGACTAGCCCTGTAGGCCTATTTCCCATTCGAAAGAGAAAATTTCAAGCCTGACTTGATAGGCTCGACCATATTTTCCTCCTATACTCGATACTAGGTGAATAAGAGCATATTTTGCCTTTATGCAATTTTTTAATTTTATTTATGCCTATTTTATTGTAGAAAATTATTTCACTATAGCCAAATTCCTGGACACTCAAAATTCGTACTACTCTACACACATACACACATATTTCTCCATCTCTTTCAACTTTTATAATATTTTTTATTATTTAACAATAATTTTAAATAATATATATTTTATTTATTTTATTATATTTAATTTAAAAATATCCACTTTTTTATTTTTCTATTAAAAATAACATTTTTACTAAACTATTTAATTTTTAAATATAATAATGTGATAATATATTTTTATTAATTAATTTTATTTTAAATTATTTGATAATATTAATGTTGATATAATTTTTATTGTGATATTTAATTTGGTTTTAATATAATATATTTTGCATAGAGATAAAGGTATTTTAATCATCTTCATATATTTGTTTATTTTTTTTTTATATTTTCTCTCTCCTTTTTTCAATAAGATAGGTAATAAAATTTTTTTTTTGTTTTCTCTTCTCTCTATTTTTTCTTCTCTCCCCATTTTTTTTTTCCTTCTAACTTTTTTTCCTTATAAAACCGGAGCATTAGGGAAGAGACTGGAGCCGAAGAATCCGGAAACAGAGAAAGGATGCAAAGGAAAAAGACAGAGGTTGAGCCAAACTTCTTCGTCTTCAAGTTCCAATTTCCTCTTACGGTTTTGAATTTCATTTGGATTGGATTCCTTGTTTCCTAAAACCCACAAATTCAGGCGCGCCCTTCCCAGAGTGGTCTTCGCCTACTTGCGATGAATTTGCAGGCGGTGGTTGAGGAATGCTTGACTTCAGTACCATGCAGCTTTCGATATGCTTGATACGTACTACTCCCTCCGTTGTTTTTTCATAAACAACATTAAAACTGGTAAATCGAAATATTAGTTAAAATTAATTAAAACATTAAATATATAAAAATGAAAGGCTTTTTTCTTTAAAATGATAAGAAAGAGAAAAAAAAAGAAAAATTACAATTAGGTCCCATTCAAAGAAATTAAATACAAAAAGGTCTCTTAAAATCATGAAATTATCCTGAAGTTTTAAGGGATTTTTTTACAATAAATTTTATTTTTTTAATTATCAAATTACCCTTCTTCTTTTTTGAAGTTTGCATTAACAACTGAAAGAGTAGTAATTGACAACTTAAGGTGCAAGAATTGACAACTATCGCAGCAAGTATTGAAAACACACACTACTACAGAATGAGAAATGCCTGACGCTAATACTTGACGGTTATAACAACAAACCGTTAAATATAGTGTCTTAAGAGAAAACTTGACGGTTTTTAAAGGAACCATCAAGTTTCATTCGATAATAACAAAAAAAAAAACCGTCAAGTTTTTCTGCAATAATACTTGATGGTTATGTTTGAACCGTCAAGTATTAAATTTTAAAACCCTTTCTCTATTCATTGCTCTACTGAGTTTTAAAATTTCTAGCGCTCCCCTTCTGGTTTGAACTCTCTAAACCGCCGCCATACCCACCTCATTTTCAGTCTTCTCCTTTTGTTTTTATTGATCATCTCTCCATCATCGTCCCTCTCTGTGTCCTCCTTTACTCACACTGCGGCGTCTTCCTGCATCGTCGTTGTCACGCATTGTTCTCTAGATTTGACAGCTTCAGGTTGGTCCTCCTTCATCACACTCGCTCCTCTTATTTCCTTTAGTGCTTCCTTGGAAATGATTGTAGTTGAAAGAGGATGATAGATAATGTTAGGACTGTTCACAATACGCAGGGAAAAAGATCAATAGAGTGGGGAAATGACTTATTTATTGATATTTGATTCACTCTTACACACGAAAAATGGAGTGAATGTTACAACCATGATTAACAAACCCAGAAAATACTAAGCAACGCTGGAAGGAAAATACACTCAAACCACTCTATGGCTAGTATTCGAGAGACCAGGACCCTCTCCTCATGAAAACCACTCATATCCCCAAAATGACCCCCCATCCTGGTTTTAGCAATAATTTTTGCTCCATTATAGTTTTTCTGTTCGACAGAAAGGGTTTTTTTTTCGCATTTTGATCATTTTTTTGGTTTAGGGTCTTTTCAATTTGTGTTTTAGCCATAAAGTGTTTGCTAAATTATCAAAATTACTAATGTTTCAATTTTTGTTTCTGTAATTGAAATCGACTGAGGCTGTATGTTTTATGTTTTTGAATGTTCATTAATTTGTATGTTGTTATATATTGAAATTGCCTGACTGCTGGTTTTCTGCTTAATTAATACTTCATTTGAAGTTAAATAGAAGGCATAAGCCTGAGGAATGCTAAGTTATAAGCCGTCATGCTGCCAAATTTTTTTTAAATGGAATAGCACATCAGTAGTAGTAGAATATTTTTTAAACTAAAGTGAAAGTGAATTTTTGTTGAATTACTAGTTGCTTAACACTAGTATTACTAGTTGTTAACAAGTAGAATTAAAGGGATAAATGTGATCAATAGTACCTCATGTATTGACTTCCTATTTTTGTTTAATTATCACAATATCTTTGAGTCGCTGATCATATTTTCCCCTAAATGATTCATCTTAGTTGGGGACCATGGGCAAGGAATGAATGTCCGCTAATCGTCTATCAAAGGGATATTGGGAGGGGGTAGAAGATTTTATTAAGTTTATGATTGAGCATGTTGATGATCACAACAGGATTATTTGCCTATGTCTTACGTGTTGCCTTATGAAGTGGGTTTCGTATCCGATTGTGAGAGCCACTTAATTATCAATGGAATCGATCAAAGTTACAAGTGTTGGACAAAGCACGAAGAGACAAGAGATGCGAGTAATAGTAGTTGAGGGCATAGTGAAAGCTGTGGGTCATCTAATCTTGACATGAGTACATGTGAAGCTGACTGTCTTAAGAAGATGACAAATATGATTGAACAGGAACTTGACAATTGTCCTAAAATGTTTGATAGATTGAAGTGTGATGCTAAGACACCTCTATATGAAGGTTTATCGATTTCACAAAATTGTCTGCAATGTTGAAACTGTATAATTTGAAAGCAAGAAATGGGTGGAGCGACACAAGCTTCACAGAACTGCTATTGCTTGTTAAACAAATGCTAATAAAAGAAAACGAGCTTCCAAGCAAAACGTATGATGCAAAGTAAGTGTTGCGCTCTGTCGGCCTCAACTATGAGAAGATACATGCTTGCCCCAATGATTGCATTTTGTTTAGGAAGGAGTATAAGTCACTAACTGAGTGTTCTAAGTGTAATGCATCGCGCTACCAAGAGAATGGGAAGAAGCCCAAAGAAGGCATTATGGTATTTTCTCATTGTGCCAAGATTCAAACGTTTGTATAGTAATGTAGAAGATATGAGAAATTTAAGGTGGCATGCGGATGAAAGGGTTAAAGATGGCATGCTTCACCATCCTGTTGATTCTCCGAATGGAGATGTAACATCCTGAGTTTTTATACGGGTTTTAATAGCCTCTTTTTGGTTGATTTTGAGGTAGATTAGTGATTTGATGTTGATCTTGGTGTTCGGGGTGGAATTGAGGTATGTTGGAGGAATAGGTGAAGATACCCCTTTCAGGGTATGTTCGCCGCGGCGAACCGGGAGTTCCACGGGGGGTTGTCTTTCGGGAAGGTTTGGGTCGCTGCGAAGGTTTTCTGGGCGAGCGAGAGTTTCCTCTTGGGAAACTTTCACCTCGGCGAAGATTGGAGTTCGCCGTGGCAAAGTCAGGTTTCTCTCTGGAGTAATCCTCTCAGAATTAGCGGCGAAGTTATGGGTTCGCCGCGGCGAAAGGTGCCGAATCTATATAATCCCACGAGGGTCTGGTTCTGCGAAAATTAGAAAATCTGAAGGAGGAGAGAGAAGCTCTGCTAGGGTTTCGGTGTTGTGGCTTGGGAAAGGCATTTCTAAGGATCCATTACCTCAAGTAAGTGATTTTAATCTCTAATCTACTT
Organism: Neltuma alba; assembly: GCF_004799145.2. Taxonomy (NCBI): domain Eukaryota; kingdom Viridiplantae; phylum Streptophyta; class Magnoliopsida; order Fabales; family Fabaceae; genus Neltuma; species Neltuma alba. The sequence continues at coordinate 55,799 of NW_021634687.1, forward strand.
TCTTTCTTGGAATTTCTGAGGATTTATGGTGAAACCCTAGAGTTTTCTAGGTTGTTATGGAATTGAGGTTTTTGACCGATTGTTTGAGTTTAATTGATTGCTTTGGGTTAGTCTAAGTATTTAATCGGTGTAGTTTTCTTGGATTTAAAGAACCTTGAGTTTTTGAAGCTAGGGTTTATGGAAATGGGAGGTTTGTGATTGAGGATGATAATGTAGAGGTTGATTTTGAGTTTTTGTGAATTGGGTTATGTTAAGGAGGGTTAAATTGGATGTTTAATCGGTTTAGAATGTTGTTAGGACTTCAATTGTTCTAAATGGGATGTTTGGGTGTTGAATTCCTATATTGGGTCCTTGAGGTTATGAGTTTTAATTGATATTTAGAAAGGAATTAAGGTTTTAAATGGATTTTTATGACCTTGGAGTGTTGCCTTGGTGGTTATACCCTCTTTAGTTGGGTAGAGTTTTGGTTGGAGCTAGAATTTTGTGTCCCCAAGTGTTGTTTTGGCCACATTATTAGTTGAAAGCTAATACATGGTGGTTGTGTGTTTGTGTGCTTGTGTTACCGGTTGTGAGCCTTGTTGGTGCATGGGGCCGTGTTATCGGTTTGTTGTTTTCCTTACTCAGGCGAGAGGTAACCACTTTCCAATCCTTTGTACATGCTTTTGTGGTATTGTGAGTGGATTTATGTTTTGTGCTCCGGATAACAACTGTGTTCAAAGTGTATGTTGTATATTGAAAGGAAAACCGTCTTGTGGGGTTTAAATTGATATTGATTGAATTTGTAACTTGTGAAAGATAGGCCACTGAAAGAAGTAATTTGTGAAATGATTATTTACTCTTTGATTATGGTTTGAGCATGATGCATGAATTGGGAATTGGTGAGAGTTTTGATTGTTACTATACTACCACCGCGTGGTAAGGCCTCCATTAATGCATGATGGTTGGCTCTTTACGTCCCTCATGTGAGGGATAGGCCTTTGGCTCCCTACGTCCCCCAGAGTGAGGGATAGGCCTTTTATTGCTCCTTACGTCCCCCATAGTGAGGGATAGGCCGGCTTCGGCTCTTGAAGATCCCCCAAAGTGAGGGATATGGTTGATGGGATTGCATCATTGCACTTGCATTACTTGTTGTTGTGGCTATCATTTATCATATTACTTGTGAATTGCCCCACTTGACACCTCACGAGCACCTATTTAGTAGTACCTTGAATTGGAAAGATTGGTTACTGGGACGTTTGTCTCACCCCGTGGTTTACAATGTTTTCAGGTGAGGGTTCCGGCGTGTGCCATCGGGAAGAGACGCAGAGGCTTGAGCTTGTTAGCTTTAGGCCTCTAGCCCTTGTATATGTATGACTAGTATATATTGCCACGTTTAGGACCCCTTTTGAATATTTTGATTACCCGGCCTTGTTGTAAACTGGAGAGAATGTTATCTCCTTATTTTGGTTGGCCGGAGGCCATTTCTAGTGCTTTGTGAAACTTTGATATACATGGTTGAAAACTAATTGGATGGGCTGATTTTGATGTCTTTTGTTACCCGGGCTGGAGGCTCGGAGGCCCAGTGGTTGTTAATGAATGATTTTAGTTGCATGCAACAGGTTCGAGTTTGAACCAAGTTTAAATGTTAATTTCTAAAGTTATGCAATTTCTTTCTACTATGGTAGTTTGTTGTACAGCTTTCCTTTTCTACCATAATAGTGAATTTATGACGAGTTTATAATGTTTTAAGGTAAAGGGGTTTTACAGAAGAAGTTTGATATTGAGTATTTTAAATTCGAGGAGAAGATGAAATCTAATCTACGCCTTGTATTAGCCACCGATGGGATGAACCCGTATAGGATGCAAAGCAGCACCCATAGCACATGGCCAGTGATTTTGTTTATACATAACCTTCCTCCATGGCTATGCATGAAATGCAAGTATTCAATGGTGTCTATGATAATCTCTGGGCCAAAGCAACCGAGAAATGACATAGATATATATCTAGCTCCATTAATTGAAGACTTGAAAGTATTGTGGGAGAATGGAGTTGATGTATATGATACATATAAGGAAGAAACATTCAAGTTGAGAGTTATGTTGTTTGGCACAATTAATGACTTTCCTGCGTATGGTAATCTCTCAGAGTATAGCATTAAAGGGCAACTTGGTTGTCCGATTTGTGAAGAGAGCACAGATTCTACAAGGTTGAAGCATGGAATAAAAATTCATATATGAGACATCGTAGACAGTTGCATGTGATCATCCTTGCCAGTGATTCAAAAATATTGTAATGGGAATTCAGAAGAAGGTAGGCACCTACATCATTGATTGGGGAGGATGTGTTTCAAAAGGTGAAAGATATAGATTGTGAATTTGGAAAACCTTTCGCGAAGTATGTTGGGATGTAACATACTGAAAAAAAAATTGTAAATAAAAATATATAAAATAATAATATTTTATTATTAAAAAAAGAAGAAAAGAAAAAAAAAAGAGACAACTTTCCACCGCATCGATGGAAAGTTGGGGGCAAAGAAGAATTTGAGGGGGGTGTATTAAATGAAAGAGGAATGTTGAGGGGAGTCTTAAATGGGTTGGAAAAAAAATGAAGGTAATAAATGAAAGAAGAAATTGGATGGA
>NW_021634688.1:0-87153 GCF_004799145.2 Neltuma alba
AAGTAAGTGCATGTTGTTATTTTTTTTTCACTTGATTTCCCCTTTATTTAAAAGATATCAATTTGTTTTTCTTCAAATTTTTTAATTTTTAAATATATATATATATATATATATATGAAAGTTTAATAAGCGGGTATTATTGTTACTAGCTTTACATTTATTGAATTTTTTAATGTTAAATAATTAATTGGATTTTATTAATTCAATGCTTGTATAGTTTTTTTTTTTTTTTGGCTAAAAATTATATCCCCATAGAAATGCCCAGGGTTTTCTTATAAAACATGAGAGTGAAGGGAAGCCTTACACTATTACATTTCAGCTGCCTTTCTTAGAATTTATGCAAAACTGAATATTCTTTGTCTATCAGTTTTAACTCTTTTTGGACGAAAATCTTAAAGGAAAAAATGTGAAAGGTATTGCGGGATGGAATGGTCGTATTAAATTGTTAATATTGTATGTTATATCCTTGATATACAGCCAGGCATATTTTTATTGACCACAATGATTGTTTGGATTAAATATATATATATTTATATAGTGAGAGGTGGGTGAGGGAAGTGCAAAAAGATATATTTGGTGTTTAATGGAATAAAAGGTTAAGGTATAAATTTTTCTTTAAAATTTTTATTCTACTGGACATTCAGAAGTTTTTTTTTTTCCAATGCAAATTTGCTTTGAAGATTTAAAATTATAGTAATATTACCCCATATTATTAAGATGGGGAGTAACATTACTATGGTTTTAAACTTTCAGAACAAACTTATACTCAAAAAAACTTTCAGTGCTCAATGCTCTTGAATAAAAACTTTTGGAATAAATTTAGACTTTAATCCTAAAATAAATGAGGTAACAATGAGCTATTCGAAACCGTAATTTTATTTATAGTTCATAATTTATTTCTTTAATATAAATGGTTAATTCGATTTCAAATAATCGAATATAGGCAAATATATATTGATAGTGAGCGAATCAAATAAATTCATTTTGGATTCAATTTCAACTTGGAATCATAGTGGAAGACTGAGTCAGAGAAGTTGACACCTGCATTATTGGGAGACTTTAGCCTCCGCTGCACAGTATATTTGAAAGATATATTTTTGTTGAACTGACAACACTAATCAAGCCTCTAATGCATAAAATATATAACTCTACAAATATATTAGAATTATATATTATATATCTTAATTAGGTTGTGATTGTATGGAAGAAAATGGAATAAAATGAAATGACTGATGCAAATTTAAATTATGGAAATTTTTTTAAATAAAATACAAAAAATAATCCTGCAGTTTTTTTTTTGAACAACTGGTCCTATTTACCCAAGTCACCTCGTAAAACGTATTATACAAATTATATCAATATACAATTTTATCTCTAATTTATTATTTTTATTTTCTTGGACTTTATTAAAAGACATATTTTAAATTTCTTGAAAGATAAAATCAATGGTTCTTAATTTTTTTTATTCTAAAAATATGTTGAAGGTGTTTGATAAATGGGAAAAAGACAGAAAAAGGACACTTGAATTTCATAATCCCCAAATGGTCTGTTGAATTTGAGAAATCCCAATTTGGTCTCTAAATTGGGATTATCATGTTTAAAGAAAAGACCAAATTGTCCTTCATTTTATTTATTGTTTTTAAAATCTCAAAGCCCCTATTGGCCAGCCGGTCGGTCACCGAAGCTCCGGCAAAGGCAGTCATTGGAGCTCCAGTGACCGGCCGACAAGTAGTCATCAGAGCTCCGACAGTCGGAAACAATTTTTTTGAAAATTTTTACAACTTCAATATAATGGTTAACAACTTTTGTGACGCTATTAACAACTTCAGTATAGTAGTTAACAACATGTTTTCTGGGAAATTCAACAAGGTCCGGCGACCGAAAACAATTTTTAAAAAAAATTTTACAACTTTAGTATAACAATTAATATAACATACTGTTTTTTTTTAAAAAAAGAAAAAAAGATATCAATTAATTAAAATAATATAATATTACTATTATATTATAAAAAAATATAAATACCCACCTTTCCTCCGGTGGAAAGGCTAGGCATCATTTAATGGAACAAAGAAAATAGGGGGGGAGGTATTAATGGCCGAAGAAAAAAAAAAACAGGGAAGGAGCAGATGGAAGTAGAAAATGTTGGAAATTGTGCCCTAAGGGCCAATCATTGTGTTATGAACATTGTTGATTTATCAATTTCTTAATTATGTTATTATATTATTTGCATGTTTACTGTGATGACTATCCTGGGATATCTCATGATTTTATCCTAAATGTCCCTGGTCAGTCATCTATGTGGGAGCAGAGATGAAATAAGACCAGTATGACTTTGAAGATGTATAGAGATATAAATCAAAGTCATAGGTACATGTAAGAGTACAAGGTGTTGGACCGACCCGCTATAAGAGAGCTGCATGGGTTAAGTAATAAGCTTCTCTCATATACAAACCATGTCACTATGCCCTTTGACCTGAGATCATCATAGATTCCTACATGAGAAACGCTCAGCTTTGACCTAGTCAAAAGTCACTTTTGACCGAGTGATCATAAAGACTATGTTCAGGCTTAGTGGTTTTTCATATGGAGGAATGTGAATGGTCAAGATGGAATTTGTTTCTCACATTCGTAGAGAGATATTACTGGGCCCCTCGATGAGTGAGTCTGAGAAATGTATGGCCATACTATAATAGAAAGGTAGTTCTATTTCTATACTCAGACTACTCAGGGATCAAGAAAGTAACGGTCAGGAATAGGAGGATGACACTCTCCATGCCTCATCCATGACCAAAATGTCGTGTGACAAAAGGGACGTGATATGATTGTATGAAAGGTTACATCGTTCATCGATCCTCATATGATTTGGGTAGTCGTGATGTCTTGCTAGAGACCACTTACGACTTGTGAGTCATTATAGTAAATGGTCCACTGCCAACTTCATATGGGCCTACAGGGTCGTACACAAAATAACCCAACACGAGCTATGATGTCCAGATTCATTGAATCTAAGATATGTCCAGATTCAATGAATAATCTAGGGTGGACGTGTATATATATATAAATTCGCGTGTATATATATATTATATAATATAAGAGATATTTATAAGATTTGTTTTATAAGGATAAATTAAATCTATATCATTTTAAATTGATAAGGTATAATATAATATCTCAAATTTGATTTATTAGAATAAATCAAATATAATTTCGTCATATCTTTATTTTGAATTAAATGAATAGGTGAATTAAATCTGTAGGACGGATTTAATATATAAACTATATTTATTTAATTGATTTCTTGTCAGATTACGCAATATATGATATTGTATTAATTTCGGAATTAATTTAGGATTAATTCTGAAATCCAATGTCCTTCATAATATCGATAGCATCCTATATATTTGATATGAGGAGCTAGGGTTTTGTGTGTATGAGAGTGCAAAAGTTTGCAGATAAGAAATGGCCAAAAGAGAGACGGTGAGGACGGATTCTCAAAAATAAAAAGCCCTAGAAGGACAAGAGGCGCTAGCACGTCGTTCATGATTGGAACGTTGTTCGTGTGGATATCGGTAGAGGAAGCCGATCTGAGTTGTCGACTTCTCACGAACAAAAGGAGAGCATAGGCATCCCGAACGTCGGAATCCCCAGCCACCAACGATTCGAATACCGCAGGTAACACCTCTTACTACTTGACTTAAACACAATCGGTAGATCCGGGAAAGGGATTGAAAAATTTTGAAGTTATTTTCGCTGCGTGTCTTTCAATTCCTTACAGAAAAATGGGTAAGGGGCGGTGGAAAAATTGAACGTGGCGTTATTAAATACCTTCAGCCCAGATGATTTTCAAGTCGAGGGAGAAGACGAAAGAGGAAGAGAGAGCAAAAGAAGAGAGAAGAGAGTGAGAAGTAGAGAGGAAGAGAGAGAGAGAGCCGAGTTGTGAAGTACCTGACAGTTTTGGGGATAATTTAGGTACATAAAACTACTTCTTTCTGTCAAATTTCCTTTATGAATATTTCCTATATATTTATAGTTTTATATTTTTAGTATCATTATAATATTTACAGAAAATTTTACTATTTGGGTATAGAGTAAATATAGAGTTTTGACAATGTATAACCGTATAAATTTAAAGATACATTATTAAGAAATTTTAATTGGTTTATATTTACTCAATGACTGTTTTGAGAATTTTAAATTAAGATTTTAGTTGCAAAATTTGTTATTTGAAGATATAGAATATTTTTACCAATTAAATTCAAGTTAAATAATTTATTTGAGTTATTTAATATATTATTGAGGTTTTAATCAGTTTAAATATTGAATAAGTTAAAGACATATTTTTGAAATAATTTTTGAAGGCTTGAAAAATTGTAAATTGAGAATTTTGTGAAATTAGATAAAGCTATAGTTTCTTTATAATTTAAAAAGAAGTTGTTTGGTTTGAGGAAAAAATTTAAAGGAGACTATAATAAATAATTCAGAATTTCAATATAAAATATTTAGATTTTGGGTAATAAAAATATATTTACTTAAGTTGTTAAATTTAAATAGCCTTATATGTAAATTATATTTTTCAAAATAATATTATATCTATTATAAATGGCTAGATTTGGGAGAGTTAAATAATAATTATGTAATTTTGGTTTAGAGGATAGTTTTAGAATTTTAGAGTAGTTTTGGAGTAGTTCTGAGTTTATATTAATAAATATTAATGTGAAATTTTGTATACTCTTGAGAATTTTGGAGTACTCTGTGAATACTTGTAAGCTAGAGTACCAGGTAACTCTAAAAATTATTTCTTGTACATGTGAATTGTGTATGATTATATTATTGATTTCCTAATTTTTATATCATACTAAAATATAATATTATGATTTTTCAAATAAATGTTTTGATATGTTATTTGATTTTGTTAAGATTTATTGCTACTAGTTATGATCAATATTTAAATATATTGATGGCTATGGAATTGTCATGAGTTGCTATTAAATGGTATATAAGTTTTATTGCTATCTTATAAATAAAATATTTGAGGACATATTTATGATGTAACATTATTGGCATTTGACATGTATTATTGGACTAAGGATAGAAGGAGATTGCATGGATATAAAATTACCACGTGGTATGCCATCACTCAGTGCACAGTGGATGGCACTTGTCAGGGCCCCTTCTTCCATGTTTTCCTTTGGCTAGGAATTCAATGGAGCTGTGGGACATGTGACATCTCCTTATTTTATTTGCAAAGGAGGGGAGCCATAGTCCGAGCTTGAGCTCTATATCTTTGGCCGGATATATCTTTAGTATCAGTGAGCTTGGAATAATTCAGTAAAATGGATTAGTTCCTATTGGACTATGTGTTAGCATATGGCTCCAGTCAGCGATATAAGGGTGGACGGTGATATAAGGGAGGCAGCATATTGCATTATTTTGATATATTGGGAAAATGATATTGGTATATTGTTGAATCAAAAATGAAATTGAGTTGAACGTATCAAATCCGTGACTTTTTGTGTATATATATATTTACACACACAAATGGATTTTTGGGTTTATCATATATGATTTGCTTGTATGAGTTAGAATTTTAGTAGTTACTGAGACATTTGATCTTACACCCTATATTAACAATTTTCAAGCGAAGGATCTAGTAGGAATCAAGGAAAGGCACCACTGGAGTGAGCCATAAAGGCTTCTGTGCTCCTCAAGTACATGCTATGTTATATTTTTATTTGCCATGACTATAAGACTTTAATAGTTTATTTTGTTGTTATGTTAGAAGCATTTTGAAATTATGACTTGTTTGGAGTATGAGTAACGTATGGATTTTTATATGAAATATTTTATCGAGTATATGGATATAATTATGAGAGGTGTTACAGTTAACAACTTTTGTGATGCTATTAACAACTTTTGTACAGCAGTTAACAAAAGGTTTTCTGGAAAATTTAATAAGCTTCGGCAGCCGGAAACAATTTTTTTGAAAATTTTTACAATTTCAATATAACGGTTAACAATTTTTGTGATGCTATTTACAACTTCAGTATAGCAGTTAATAATAGGTTTTCTGGGAAATTCAACAAGCTCCGGCGGTCGGAAACAATTTTTTTGAAAATTTTTACAACTTCAGTATAACGGTTAATACCTTTTGTAACGCTATTAACAACTTCAGTATAGCAGTTAACAACAGGTTTTCTGGGAAATTCAACAAGCTCCGGTGGTCGAAAATAATTTTTTTGAAAATTTTTACAACTTCAGTATAACGGTTAACAACTTTTGTGACGCTATTAATAACTTCAGTAAAGTAGTTAACAAAAGGTTTTCTGGGAAATTCAATAAGCTCCAGCGGCCTAAAACAATTTTTTTTAAAAATTTTTGCAATTTCAATATAATCATTAACAACTTTTGCAATGCTATAAATAACTTCTGTATATCAGTTAACAATAGGTTTTTTGAGAAATTCAACAAGTGGTGGCCGGAGCTTTAGCGGCGGAAAACAATTTTTTAAAATTTTTTTACAACTTCAGTATAACGGTTAACAACTTTTGTAACTCTATTAACAACTTTAGTATAGCGGTTAACAACAAGTTTTTGAGTTTGTTAACGGCATACTGAAGTTGTAAAATGTTACTTTTTGAATTTCTCGAAAAACCCGTTGTTAACTGTTATATCGAAGTTGTTAATAGAGTTATAAAAGTTGTTAACTGTTATACTGAAGTTGTAAAAATTTTCAAACAAAAGTAGTTGTTAAAGTTATAAAAATGCCATTTGTTTGAATTTTTAAGAAAATCTGTTGTTAAATGCTATACCGAAGTTGTTAATAGAGTTACAGAACTTGTTAATGACATTATTGAAGTTGTAAAAATGCTGCTTTTTGAATTTTTCAGAAAACTTGGTGTTAACTGCTATACTGAGGTTATTAATAACATTACAAAAGTTGTTAACCGTTATACTGAAGTTGTAAAATTTTTTAAAAAAATTGTTTCTGGCTGCTAGAGCTTGTTGAATTTCCTAGAAAACTTGTTGTTAACTGCTATACTGAAGTTGTTAATAGCGTCACAAAAGTTGTTAACCGTTATACTGAAATTATAAAAATTTTCAAAAAAATTGTTTCCGGCCGTCGGAGCTTGTTGAATTTCCTAGAAAACCTGTTGGTAACTGCTATATTGAAGTTGTTAATAGCTTTACAAAAATTGTTAACTGTTATACTGAAGTTTTAAAAATTTTCAAAAAAAAATTGTTTCCAACTGTCGAAGCTCTAGTGACCAATTGTCGGCTGGTCGTTGGAGCTCCAGTGATCGATTGGCCGGCTAGTGGGGGTTTTGGTATTTAAAAACAACAAATAAAATTAAGGGCAATTTGGTCTTTTCTTTTAACATGATAATCTCAATTTGGTCTTTCTTGAGATCAAATTGAGATTTCTCAAATTTAACAGACCATTTGATTATTATGAAATTCAAGTGTCCTTTTCCTGTCTTTTTCCCTTTATAAATACAACCGTACACCCTAGATTTCCCAAAAAAAAAAAAAAGGTATTGGCCTCGTATAATAATTATTTTATATGAATTCAATTTGGCAGGTATTTATATTTCCCCACAATTTTCAGTGTATTAATTTCAATCCCCACGCCTATTTATACTCTTCGGAAAGATCCTCCCCCTCATCACTCTCTCTTCTCTCTTCTCTCTTCTGCAACTAAAAGAGACACCATGCTGCAACAAAAACCTTCCTTCTTCTTCTTGTTGAGCTCCATAATCTGGTCATGGGGGACTCTGAACGGCGTCGTTTCATACCCGCAGGCTAATTACTTGAAGATAGGATGCAGCCAATACAACGTGACGGACAAGCACATCTTCCGTGAAAACCTAAAGACGACATTCAGAGAGCTGAAAGCACAGATCAAAAACCAAAGCAAACACTTCGCGACGTCACAGGCGGTGAAGGGGAACAACCCAGCTTATAGTCTTTTCCAGTTCAGAAACTATCTCTCCATCTCCGATTGCCTCGCTTGCTTCAGATTCGCCACCCGGCATATTCGCAACTGCTCCTACTGCGCCACTGGTGCCCGTATCATCTATGAAGGATGCTTCCTGAGGTACCTTATTTTGGATTTTTTCCCCCCTAACTGTAAGACCAGCCAGCCGTTAGAATTCATATTGGATTTCGATCGGTTACTTGACGAGGTTGATATAAATACTAGATAACTAACTAATTTGTTGAATATTAAAAAAAATAGTTAGATTAGTTAGTTGTAGTAAATGCGTATTAGTTTCTTTAAACTACTTTTAATCATGTCCATTTGAACTATCTCTTTATTGAAAAATTTTTAATATATGTAGTCAATAGAAATATAATTTGATGAAAAATTTATAAATGTAGGAGATAAATCAGTTAAGATTTTATATTTAGGATTAAAATAAATTTGTTATCTAAGATAGAATTAAAGAAGACCAAAAGGGTAGTAAAACTTTTTTTAGCTGTCAAACCTTTTAAAGAGTATTTATTGTAGCTCCATACTTCAAATTTGAACACATGACCTTTTTTTTTTTTGAATTGTTTGAACACATGATTTTTTTTTTGGTAGAATGAACACATGACTTTTTAACTCTCTCAAACTCATTTAGAATGAATAAATAATTGTTTTATATATGCTAAGAAAAATAGTTTAAAACAATAAATATATGTATATTTAATTTTTTTCCCCTCAAAATGTCCTTATTAAAATTACTCGTCATATAGCGGTTTGGCTGAAAATTTTACTGACGGGAAATTTGAAAATTTTATTAAATGTATTAGGAGGCAAAGGCTGGTTTTCATATGTATAATAAAGCCTAACAAAAAGACTCTAGTTTTGTCTTTCATAAATGGGTCAGTGGGAAGATATTTTAGCCGTTTGTACTACTTTGTGCTGGTTGGTATACTTTTAGACAAAAAGAAGTAGTAGTTGGCATATTTTGACAATGTTTTAGTTTGGGTATATAGATATACTAAGATACATCTTATAATTTTTCATTAAACTAAATTTGATATTGTTAGCTTAATGCAATATATATATTAAACAAAGGAATTTCTTGGAAGGAAGAGAATTAGTTGCATGCTTGAGCCCCATTTTTTTGCATAAATTTCACTAAAAGACGGCATATGATATATAATGATATCAATATTTTAAAAACCGGACCGGACATTGAACCGGAAAGATCAATGGGTTATGGTTCAAACGGTCGAATCGGTCAGACTGTGGTCAGACAGCAACCTAATTATTAAATAAAAATAATATTATATATAAATAATACAGGTATAAAAAAATAAAATGCTACATAAATTTCTAACAATAAACCCAAACAAATAAAATAAACATAGGATATTGGCCAGCATAATTAATTGAAAAGGAAATTGGTCTACCCCTTAGTTGTCCAAGTAAAGATAATAATTAAATATATATATATTTTTGCAATCAATATTTGCATCCAGTGGTGAAAAGACTTGTCAGTTCTCACATATTTTGCTAAAGGTCAGTACTCCGCTTCTGTCTCCATAGGCTATCAGAAACCTGCCTTGAGCCTTGAGTAATATCTCCCCGTCCCTTGCAACTCTGTTTTTTCTTTCTACTGGCATGCTCAACTCGGCAAGACTACAACCATTTTTTTCAACAGGATCATAACATTCAGAACACAATGGAAGAAGGGAAAAAATGTGATCAACAGACTTTATTCTCTTGTTTGCTTTTGTTCTTCATTTTCCTTCTCGGTCTTCTTCATTATCTTCGACCATTCCTTCTTTCTTCTTTTGCATTGATATTTTTGCTGCTGTGATCCCACTACGGGCTCAATGGTAAGGGTTGCAGATGGAATAAAAGATGGAACAATGGAGGGCATGAATCAAAATGGGAGTGTGCCAGGTAGGGGGAGAAATTTCTTTGAGGTTCATCTGGCCGTTCGGTTTTCATAAAACCGCTGCGGGTTCTGACTTCCAGCTTAACTGCCAGCTCATTGCTGTTCAAAACGATCCAAATTCTCAGAACAAGCCGCTAATATCTCCAGTTGACGGCCAAACCGGTCCAACCGTTTGTTCCGACTCTTTAAACACTAAATTATATCAATATAAATATATAACAATTTGAATTATTTATATGATATATATTCAAAACACTGATTAATAATTTTTTAATTAAATTGAATAAATGTTCTTAAAAATATTAATTGAATATAAGATAAATTAAATATTGTGGGTATACGATAACATTGCATCATATTAGAAAAAAATATTTTAAAATTATTTACTAAAATCCACTTCAAATTAATTAGCAAAAATTTTCAGCATCTTGAAGAGCCATATTTATTCAGAAATTTCTTTTAGTGGCATGGTAGGACCAACATACCTTTCAAATTTAATTAATAAATTAGAAAATGATCAAATATCAAAGAAAAAACACAAAAACAACTCTTCCATGATAGAACCACCACAACTTTTCAAATTAATTTGGCCTTTTGCATCTCCACACAAAAAGCTATCCCAAGAGAAGTGGCGAATTTGGTCCACTCTTTAGATGCAAATATTGAAAATAAAAGTCTATTCATTAACTAATTTGACATTTTCCATTGATTTTACAAGTAGATATGCAATCTTGTGCATTTAAAAAATTCTGAATAATAAGTTCTATTGTTCACAGCTTGTTAATGAGATGATTTGTTATCCATGTTATGTTATATTGATAATGATAATTATTGATTGATATTTATAAGACTTTAAATCTTATCTATTGGCTTAGGAGATTAAATAAGAAGGATATATATATATATATATATATATGTATATAGATATATTTATATATAGAGAAAGAGAGAGAGAGAGAGAGGGGTGTGGTCATCCTAACTCTTGTTTCTGTTTAGACGGCAGCTCGAAATGTGTACCTTTTTAAAGATATTTGGTTATTATAAAATCATGAATAGTTAACAATAATTAGGTAAAACAATCTGCAAATTGATTAACATTAGCTTTTTACATTCTCTAAATAATATGAAATAAAATAATATAAATAGGAAATTTACCGGGAAAATGACAGATAAAGAAGCTCCAAAATGTGAAATGCCAATTTGGGAAGCTAAGGAAATGTAATTACCCATAGGGAAGTCCTTCCCAAATTGGAATTTTGAAATTCAGTGAAATGACAAAAATGCCCTTTGTTCTTTTTTTTTTTTAAAAAAAACCTAGCCCCTCACCGGTGGCCGGCGACTGGCCTCCAGCGACCGCCGACCGCCTCTGGCCACCGACGCCGGCCACCAGTGTGGTGGCTACCGGTGAAGGATTTTTGTGACAAGATTTTTTTTTTTGGAATGGGATAATATTGGTTCAAGTGACGGGGGTGGGATTTGATCCCACAACCCCTTGGCCACTTGGACCAACAAAAGAGAAGATGGCCATTGGGCTATCAAAGATTTCTTAACCTTATAATACAAGCAAAAATATATGTTAACTCTTTTACTATGACTCCAGCTCGTGACAACAATTTATCTGAGGATGACAAGTCTTAATTGAGAAATAACAAGTCTAAATTTGATATTAACAAAGCAACTTTTCCTTATACATAACAAATAGCAGCATGTGCATTAATTAAAAATGATCATAATTTATTTAAAAATGACACGTCTTTACTATAAAATGACAAGTCTAAAATTGATATTAACAAGGCAACTTTTCCTTATACATAACAAGAAATAGCATCTACGTTAATTAAAAATGACCATAATTTATTTGAAAATAACACGTCTTTACTGGAAAATGATAAGTCTAAACTTGATATTAACAAGGCAACTTTTCTTTATACATAACAAGAAATACCGAATAAATTGTTGTTATTTTTCAACAAAGACATGTCATTTTTAAATAAATTATGATCATTTTTAATTAATGCACATGCTGCTATTTGTTATGTATAAGGAAAAGTTGCTTTGTTAATATCAAATTTAGACTTGTTATTTCTCAATTAAGACTTGTCATCCATAGATAAATTGTTGTCATGAGCTGGAGTTACAGTAAAAGAATTAACATATATTTTTGCTTGTATTATAAGGTTAAGAAATCTTTGATAGCCCAATGGCCATATTCCCTTTTGTTGGTCCAAGTGGCCAAGGGGTTGTGGGATCAAATCCCACTCCCGTCACTTTGAACCAATATCATCCCATTCCAAAAAAAAAAATCTTGTCACAAAAATCCTTCACCGGCAGCCACCACACCGGTGGCCGACACCAGTGGCCAGAGGCGGTCGGCGGTCGCCGAAGGCCAGTCGCCGGCGGTGGTCGCCGGCCACCGGTGAGGGGCTAGGTTTTTAAAAAAAAAAAAGAACAAAGGGCATTTTTGTCATTTCACTGAATTTCAAAATTCCAATTTGGGAAGGACTTCCCTATGGGTAATTACATTTCCTTAGCTTCCCAAATTGGCATTTCACATTTTGGAGCTTCTTTATCTATCATTTTCCCAAATTTACCTTAAGAGGCTAGCGCCAAAAATGACATTAATTAATTGAATACTCCTTGTTATTGTGCCTTATTAAGGTACGAGAGCAGTGGCTTCTTTGACCAAAACACAGATGCTAGGAACAACATTGTGTGTGGGAATAAAGCAACAAACTCCACTTCACACTACTAGAAAAAAGACTTTTAACATCACTAAATAACAGCGGTTAATCAGAAAAACGACGTGAAAAGAAAGGTAGTGGCATTTTTGTAAATAAGTTGATTAAGTGTTGATTTTTCATGACGGTTATTAAGAAAACTGCCGTGAAAAACATTTTTAACGGTGGGTATTTAAATAACCACTGTTAAAAATACTTTCAATGGCAGTTTTCTTAATAACCGCTGTGGAAAGTTTTAAAATAAACCTACACAGCGTGTTCGTTTTCTCTCATTTTCACTTTCGTTTTAGTGCGTCGTGGTCTCCCTTTGTCCCACCACCAAAAATTCCATTACGGCCATTCCCCCTACTCCCTCACTGTTTAAACTCCTCCATTTAGCTTGTGGTGTCTTGCCGCCCTCCACTACCGTTTGAATGCCTCTCTTTTTGCATTTGAATCATCTCTACTCTGTATCGTTTTTTCATTCTTTTCAATTTTTCTTAGTTTCTTGGATGTTTTGACCATAAAAATCTATTGTATTTCAAATGGGTTTGTTAGTTTTACATTGTGGTTGGCTTGTATTGTTGATTTTGTGTTTTTTATGTGCTTGAACCATTGATTGGCGGGCATTTGGTGTGAGAAAACCTCAATTCCTTTCTATATACTATATTAGAAACATGTTTAAATGTTTGAAGTTGATTAGTTTTGAATTTTTTGATTTTTTTATAATTTTTTGATATTTATTTCGAATTTTTGGTATTTTTTTGTAATAAATTTGAGAATTTAATAATAAATAATCTGTTTGGTATTTTGTGATTTTTTTTCCGTTATGAACTTTGATTGATGGTAAAGTGTTGTTTAAAATTTCATTGCAAATAGATATCATTTGTATTCCCGTTTTGGATTCAGAAGTTTTAGCTTTAAAAATTTTTATTCATGGAATTGGTTTGAAATTGAATTTTTATTTTTGTTTTATTTGTTATATTTCTTCAAATTTATCATGTTGAAATATGTTATGAAGGATAGTTTTTTTTTGATTAAAAATTTTGTTTAACTACTTCACAAAACTTATATATGTTTGTTTGTTTTTTTTTATTTTATTAACATTTCGTTCATTCACTATATACACTAATTTTTAAGAAATTATTTAATCTAATTTTTAAAAATAATAATATATTTTAATTTTTTATTATAATATATTTAATATGATAAATAGGAGTTGAGAAAATTTTAATTTTGACTAAAAATTTTGAATTTTTTTTTCTAATTTGGTGTTTAAGGAGAAATTTTGTTGAATTTTTTATTTTTAAAAAAGAGACATTCTCATTAATTTGTAATTAAGTGTTAGTCAATTTTAATTTATTGACTAACATTTAATGATTTTATTATTTTAATATTTGAATTAAAGAATTAGAATTGAGCTTGACAACTATGTTCATTGACTCTGTAGAACAATGGATTGTAGTTGGATGAAAGCTAAGAGAATTAGCAAGGAATATGAGGATGGGGTTGAAGGTTTTGAGTTTGCTCAGACAAATACCCCTAGTAAAAGAGATGGATAGTACTATTATCCTTGTGTCAAATGTTTAAACAATAGTCAACGGAGTATTTCTGAGATAAAAGAGCATCTTATCTTTGATGGGATAAATTTGAGGTATACAAATTGGATATGACATGGAGAAATTAGAAAGACTACACTGTCTGCAAAGGAGAAGGTTGTGAATGAAGACTTTGGTGATAAAATTTTGGATATGTTTCGTGATATAAGGTCTAAATCCTCTACATAGTTCTCTCCCACTTTTGAAACTTTGTGTAGTGATACAGAGATGCCTTTATACCTAGGGTGCAAAGATGATTATGCAAGGTTGACAACCGTGTTGAAACTGATGAACTTGAAGGTAAGAAATGGTTGGACCGATACTAGTTTCACGAAATTGCTTGAACTGTTGAGTGATATTCTTCCAAAAGGGAATTCACTTCTGAAATGAATGTATGAGGCAAGAAAATTTTGTGTCCGATGGGTTTGGAATATGAGAAGATACATGCGTGTCATAATGACTGCATATTATTTAGAAATGATTATGAAGGGTTGAATAAGTACTCTAAATATGGGACTTTAAGATACAAAGTTAAGAAAGATGATGGTGATTATAATGAGATGACCAAAGGTTCTCTTTTAAAGTTTTTGTGGTATCTTCCAATAATACCATGATTTAAGCATTTATTTGCTAATGCCACAGATGCAAAGAACTTGAGATGGCATTTCGATGAGAAAATATGTGATGGAAAGCCTCGTCACCCAGCAGATTCTCCACAATGGAAAACAATAGATCAAAAAAATTTTCAATTTGGTGGCGAACCCAGAAACCTTCGGCTAGGACTTTGTACGGACATAATTAACCCATATGGTAATCTTAGTAGCACACATAGTGCTTGGCCAGTGATCCTCGTAATTTACAACTTGCCTCCTTGGTTATGTATGAAAAGAAAGTGTATCATGCTATCTTTGATGATCTCAAGGCCAAAACAGCCGGGAAACGATATCGATGTGTGTTTGGCACCTTTGATTGAGGATTTGAAGAAATTATAGGAGGAAGGTGTTGATGTGTTTGATGCATATAAACAAGCGACCTTCAATTTACATGCCATGATCTTCACCACGATAAATGACTTTTCGGCATATGAAAATTTGTCAAGATACAGTGTTAAGGGGCATAAAGCATGTCCAATATGCGAAGAAGGCACCCACTATATGCAACTTAAACATGGCAGGAAGATGGTATACCTTAGTCACAAAAGGTTTCTTAGTCAATATCACCCTTACCGTAGATTGAAAAAAGCATTTAACAGCTCACAAGAATATGAAATGGCTCCAAGACCATTAACTGGAGAAGAAGTTTATCAGTGGGTAGAGGGAATTAATGTGGTCTTCAGTAAAAAGAAGAAGAAGACTGTCGGTGAGAGGAATATACGAAAAAAAGATGTATCTTTTTTTATCTTCCATATTGCCAAAGTCTTGATGTGAGGCATAGTCTAGATGTGATACATATGGAGAAGAATATGTGTGAGAGCCTTGTTGGTACACTTTTGCATATAAGTGAAAAGACTAAGGATGGAATCAATGCAAGACAAGACTTAGTCGAAATTGGAATAAGAAATGTCCTCCACCCACAAGAAAGAGATGATAAGAGGGCTTATTTATATCTAGTTGCGCACACATTATCAAAAGAAGAGAAAAAAATTTTCTGTGGTTTTGTCAATAGTATTAAGGTGCCACAAGGTTATTCTTCTAATTTAAGCAAACTTGTTTCAATGCAAGATTTGAAGATAATGGGAATCAAGTCTTATGATTGTCACGTGTTGATGCAACAATTACTTCTACTTGCTATTCGAGACATTATGAAAACCGATGTGAGAAATACTATTATAAGACTTTGTATGTTTTTTAGTGCCATTTGCAGCAAAGTCATTGATCTTGTTGAGTTGGATGAATTAGAAAATGAAGGTTATGTGATCCTCTCCCAATTGGAAATGCATTTTCCTCTATCATTTTTTGATATTATGGTCCATTTGATAGCTCATCTTATGCGAGAGATAAGACTTTGTACCCTTTTGAGAGATACATGAAAATCCTAAAAGGGTACTTTAAGAATCCTTATCAGCCTGAGGCATCAATTGTTGAGAGATATGTAGCTGAGGAGGCAATTAAGTTTTGTAACGCATATCTTGATAGGGTAAAGGCAGTTGGTCTTCCTCAATCTCAACATGATCAGGGGAGAAGCAAGGGAACACAGGGTGTCATAGTGAGGTCTATGTTAAGAGAAGTTGTAATGCAAGTACATCTATACATTTTAAACAACATGGATGAAGTTTTACCTTACTTGAATGCTCACAAGAATATGCTGAAGAAGTTGAATCCAAGAAAGAACGATATGCAACTAGCTAATGAACATAATAAGTCATTTGCAGAGTGGTTCAAGCAAGAAGTGTTAAAAGATGACAATCCTTCTGAGACAATACAGAGGTTAGCTGCAAGGTCTTCTTTTGAGGTTTTGTGTTGGGGTGGATATGACATATATGGTTATTCATTTTACACAAAAACCCAAGACAATAAGAGTACAATGCAGAATAGTGGGGTGATGGTAGTAGCAGAAGCTATGCATTTTGCTAGTTCTAAAGATAGAAACCCAACGTTGGTGGCAATATCCTATTATGGAATAATAGAAGAGATATGGGAGGTTAGCTATACCAAGTTTAAAGTTCTTGTCTTCAAATGTAAGTGGGTTAATATTAATACTGTGCAAGTAGATGAAGAATTTGCATTTGTTTCGGTCAATCTTAAGAGGTTTGGATATGGAGACAATCCATTTATTTTGGCAAGTCAAGCAAAATAAGTGTTTTTTATTCTCAATCTAGCAAAAAAGAAATTGTCTATCGTGCTTCAAGGTAAAAGGCAAGGAGTTGGTGGAGATGATGGTGACTTAGAGTTTAATCTTGATGAAACCCCGCCTTTCACAGCTACTCGACCTAAAACAGTTGAATTAGATTTGGTAGATTACGACTATGCTGTTAGAGATGATTATTGTGAAGGGATTTGGGGGGGGGAATCGTTATAAGGCTTAAATGAATTATTTGATGTTTTTTTTTGTTAAATATGCTTAATAATGTTTTATATTAACTTGATATTTCTTATTCTTACATTTATTAATTCGTTGTTCTTTAAACAAGAAATGGACGGATCCGGTCAATAGGGTTCTGGCGACGACATCTCTTTTACTAGCTAGAGAAAGGGTAGAGGGCCAACCTGTATGAGGCATTTGGCTTTAGTGATAAGACCACACAGCCTATGAGGATTACAATGGAGTTTGATGATGATTTGAAGCCTATAGGAAAGACTGGAGCTCAATTTACTAGTTATGTGGGTTATGTCGCACGCAGTAATATTGGGATTGACATTCCTAGCTGGAAGAAGGTGGACAAAGATTTGAAGCAAAACATTTGGGAGGATATCTTGGTACATTATGAATTGTTTTCTTTAACTTGTTTCAATTTTAATTGCCTATTTATTTTATAACTCTATGCTATTGTATTGCAGCAGACATTTGATATTCCCGCCACTGAGCAAATGAGAGATCGTCTATTTAAGCAACTTGATGAACGGTGGAGGAATTTTAAATCCACGTTTACAAAACATTATATTCGTGAAAAAAGAAAGGGTGAGCATCCTAAGGAACGATACCTGTTTATTAGTGACAACGCATGGGAGAGTTTTGTGAAGCAATGTGAAGACCCTGCATTTTAGGTTTGGTTCCTTCAAACTTAGTTTTTAATCAGGTCATATTTTATTTAACTAAACTAACTTTGTCAAATTTGTTTCATTGTCATAGGCATTGAGTCAGAAGAACAAACAAATATCTGAGCAGAATGTGTACCCACATACCATGTTTTGTGCAAGGTATGGTGGGTTGGAAAGACGTATGATGGAGCAGCGGATGAAAAACACAGATGGCTACTGCTTCAGATCCTATTGGCTACATTCCACCCATTTTCTTATTTCATGTTATACTTTATGCATGTCCTAATGTTTCTTATTTGAACAACAAGCACTTTACTCAAATTTGTCAAAACAGAGGACCTGAAGGAACATATGGTTTTATGTGTTCTCAAAGGGTACAGAAAGAGCTTAATACTGTGGAAGCGAGATGGATTTGTATGATGACCACAATGACTCAGACCAGAAAGCCAATATATTTTGTAAGGTTAATACAAATTTTAGTCCCTCAAATTTGGATCCAATTTGGTATTGGTTCCTGGAATTTAAAACGTGTAGTATTGGTCCCTCAAATTATGTCTGTTTCAAACTGTTGGTCCTTGGCATCTTGGCACCGTTAAATTTTGCTGACATGGCGTTAACACCGTTAACTGATGAGTTGGACATATAAGTGGCATATGACCTGGACATAAACCGATGAGTTGGCATGTAGGTGGCATATATCCTAGACATGGATTGGTCCCTCAAATTTGGAGCGATTTTGGTATTGGTCCCTGAAATTTAAAACCGATGGTATTGGTTCCTCAAATTATATCTGTTTCTGGTCATTGGTCCCTGATAGCTTTAGACCCTCCTCTTTTTATCTGTTCTTGGAGAACCCTCTACTTTGCTTTTATCTGGTTTCAGCAGCTTTGGTGGCTTGCTGGTCATGCCTGCCTTCTTCTTAGAGTTGTCGGTGAGTTTCTTGTTGCTTCTTCTCAAGCTTCTTACTCTGGTGATGCTTCTCTTTTTTCTTGGGAGGTTCATCATCGTCTATATCAGAAGAAGATGGCTTTAATGGGGGTGGTTTTGTATCTGAAGCCAGCTTCTTCTCATGAACTGTTAAGTTACCTTTTTGGCCAAAGGTAGCGAAGGAGGTAGAATGTTTAGCTGAGAATGCACTGAGTTTCCTCCACACTAATATAGGAGCAGAAGCTTTGTATTTTGACAAAAGTGAATCTCAAATTGCATAGGGTCTCTTCGACCACATCCTTTCATTGCTCATGCCACATCATAGGTTAACAAAGTTAGTGCCAACTCAGATGAATTTGACAGCCTAAAGTTATCAAGGACCAAAGGCCAAAAACGGACATAATTTGAGGGGCCAATACCATCAATTTTAAATTTCAGGGACCAATACCAAAATGGCTTCAAATTTGAGGGACCAATCTATGTCCAGGTCATATGCCACCTACATGCCAACTCATCAGTTCATGTCTAGGTCTTATGGCACCTATATGTCCAACTCATCGGTTAACAGTGTTAATGCCATGTCAGCAAAATTTAACGGGGCCAAGATGCCAGGGACCAACGGTTTAAAACGGACATAATTTGAGGGACCAATACTACACATTTTAAATTCCAGGGGCCAATACCAAATTGGATCCAAATTTAAGGGACCAAAATTTGTATTAACCCTATTTGTCCCTTACGTGGAAAGGTAAGTGTATTATTGTATTTGAGATACACAATTGTGTAGGATTATAATTAACATGGTTTGTCTTTTATAGTTATCATTGGACTCTAATTGTTTGTCCCCCTTTTGATAACAAAGTTTACTGGTTTGATTCACTCTGTGGAAGTCCATCTGAAGAAACCAGAGATGTCATCGACACATTAGTTTATATTTATATATTTATTATGTGTGAAGTTTATACAAACATGCTCTAATATCATTCTCTTTTATACTGTTGAGAGGGCTTTTCATGGTTTCAATGTTGTGACGATTAAATAAATTAGACAACCACCAACATGGATTCTCTGAAAGGTATATTGTTTTGAACTAAATATATACTTTTAAACCTTTTTAGATGAATTAAAGTTAATTTTTATAATCAATAATGTCTAATATTCAATTTTATATTTCATTTTGTTAGTACCGTTGTCAACAAGGACATGTTGAATGTGGATATTATGTCATCCGCTACATGAATGACATCATTGAACAGAAGTGATTGAGAAATTAGACGATGTAAAGATAAGTTACGTTGCATGACATTCTTCAATTCATTTCACATTTTTGATTAAGTTCACTATGTTATTTTTGATCAACAGGTATTTCAAAATGCTGTGCCATATCCCATGGATGACATCAACTTGATGAGGGACACGTTGTCAATAACATTGCTACAAAATGTTAAAACTTTCAAATAGTTAGGTCATTTCCCAAAAAATTCATTGTTAGATATTTTCTCTTGGTTCCCTCCTATACATGTTCATTATTTCTATTGTATAGACAGAAGTAGTTACTTTTCTTTCAAGATGCTAGTTCTCTTAGTTCCTATACGTGTTCTTTGGTCTTGGGTTTCCCTTAGTTCTATTGGTTCTCTATTTTTGCTTTGTGTAAAAGAAATTTCAATGCTTGCTATATATATTAACTAACTAGTTGATTATTTGTTCATATGGTCTTGTTCTGCTTATTCTGCACTGCCTACATTTATTTGGAACTGTAAACTGCAGGGTGGTAAAAAAAATCACGCAAATTTTTTTTTTAAAAAAAATAAATTTTAACAGCGGTTAAAACAATTTTCCACGGCGGTTATGTAAAAAACTGCCGTGGAAATCTAACTTTCCACTGTGGTTTCTTACATAACCGCCGTGGAAATCTAAGTTTCCACTACGGTTTCTTACATAACAGCCGTGGAAATCTAACTTTCCACGGCGTCTTCTTACATAACCACCATAGAAATCTAACTTTTCACGGTGGTTTCTTACATAACCGCCGTGAAAAATCAATTTTCCACTATGGTTCTCAACCGCCGTGTTTTGTAAACCTTTCAACGTCAACTGTATCAATTCGCCTCCAAAACCGCCGTGTAAAACCACTAATAACCACCGTTAAAAACTTTTTTTCTGGCAGTGTCACTTGCTTCAATAGTAGAACAAGTTCTCACAAATCTGGAAATAGCAACACCAAGAATAGCTGGTTTCTATGCAGCCACTAAAACATAAGTTCCTAATAGTAACACTTCAATTTATGCCATTGCTCAATGTCTTGAGACTCTTACTCAAAGTGGCTGCCAAGACTGCTTGACGACTGGCTTAAAAATTTCCAGATTTGTCTTCCCAACTCAAATGCTAAGACTTATGATGCTGGTTGTTTCATGAGATACTCCACCATTGCTTTCTTCGCTGATAATCAAACCACTAATATCAAGCACTTCCTGAAACAAGGCAAGAGTTAAAACTTCATTAGAACTTCAAATAGATTGCGTATTTTGCATAAACTTGGGTTAGAAATAAAACTTGGAAATGGGGTTATGTTTTTTTCAATTGTGACTTGTAGGAGGAGGTTCAACCAAGAAGAAGGCTATTATTGGGGGAGTCGTTGGAGGTGCATCTGTTATTTTGATTCTTCTCGCATTATTTGCTTTGCACAGACGACCACATAGAGGTAAGATAACTAGGTAGGAAATGTGATGCATGGTTTGATTCTCACCTTTTTTTTTTCCCAAGGGAAATTAATGCTATGGCTTTAATAATTAGAAGGATATGTTATAGGGACATTTGAAGTTGGTTTTTCCTTACAGTTCACATTTTGGGAGCAACTGAGTTGAAAGGCCCCGTTAACTACAGGTACAAAGATCTAAAGGCAGCCACAAAAAACTTCAGTAAAGAAAATAAATTAGAAGGAGGTTTTGGTGATGTGTACAAGGTAAGCTTTCTAAACATTCACTTTCAATATTAAAATTTATATCCATTCTGAAGAGACGAAGGCCTGTTCCACACAGACATTTAGTATAAATTCAGTCTAGGTAGGCTTATCAGTTAACGTTTGTCTCACAACGTGATGAGACTTTCACCATACTATAGTTCTAACATCTGTAAATATATTCTTATATGAATATTTTTTATGAATGGAGCAAAAGATTGATCCCACGCCCAAAACAAAATGTTATGTACTTAGATTCATGATAAATGTGTTGTTTAAGGTCAATCCCAGAAAGAAAGGGAGGAAAACTTATAATTTCCACAAACATATAGTGTAATCAAGCATAATTTCTTGTTTTACTTGAACAGGGCACTTTGGAAAATGGCAAAGTTGTTGCTGTTAAGAAATTGGCTCTAGGCCAGTCCAAAGAGATGGAGAAAAATTTTGAAAGTGAAGCGAAGCTGATAAGTAATGTTCATCATCGGAATCTTGTTCGGCTTCTAGGATGTTGTAGCAAACAACAAGAAAAACTCCTCGTTTACGAGTACTAGAAAAACAATGTTGGCCAATGCTTATTCGGTATAACAAAATCATATACTTTAATTAATTTCATCAGTAGCTTTAAGGATCATCATTACTTCTTCTATTCTGTTTTTCTTACTCTCAAAGTATTGGAAACAGGTAAAAATAAAGGTTCTCTCAGTTGGAAGCTAAGTTTTGGTATAATTTTGCGCATTGCAAGGGGTTTGGCCTATCTACATGAGGAGCTCCATATTTGTATTATACACAGAGATATAAAAACTAGCAACATCTTCTTAGATGATGATTTTCAACCTAAAATTGCTGATTTTGGACCAGCAAGGCTTTTGCCAAGAGACCAATCTCATCTTAATACAAGATTTGCAGGAACAATGTGGGTAATGCATATGCTTATCCACTTCAAATATTATATCACATGGGAAAACAAGAGGTTGTAAAAGTAGTCATATGTTGGCAAAACGGAACATTGTTATTACGCCTTTATATCCGTTTCAATGATGTTCTGTTGTTTCTACAAAGGTCAAACGTTTCAAGAAAGATATTTTGTATCCATGTATGATGCATTTCAATTTTCAAATATGATGAAAGAGTTAAAGATGCACATGAACATTTGGAATTTTATTTTGTCAGTGTTCATCTATGTCTTCATTTTCTGTCGTGTCCCATATATCTGTTTTGATCCATTATGCCATAAATACAATGTCTTTTTGTTCCGTTTTGTTAGGGGATATACAGCACCTGAATATACAATGCATGGACAATTATCAGAGAAAGTTTATACTTATAGCTATTGAGTTGTAGTCTTAGAACTCAGAAGCGGACAGAAGAGTGGTGAATTGAAGGTTAATAATGAAAGTGAATTACTCCTTCAAAAGGTAAGCAAATTCCGAGGACTAATAATGTAATAAAGAGCTGCTATTTATTGAAGAAACTTCTACTGGAGTTTCAAGTGTTCAAACAATTTTCAATAAATAACATGACAAATGAACACTTTTAAAGCTCAACATTACAGCAATGGCATTTATCACAAAAAATATATATATATATTTCAGGTATAAGTTCCGTGGTGAAGTATTTAACAGCAGTCATCAAATAAACCTTCAGATTTTACTTCATTAGTTTTCTGTGCTGAATAACTTTGATCCCACTTCGCAGGCTTGGAAACTATATGAGAGAGGAATGCACATAGAGTTTGTGGATCCAAGTGAGTATGATGCAGAAGAAGTAAAGAAAATAATAGAAATTGGATTACTTTGCACTCAAGCATCTCCTGCAGCAAGGCGAACAATGGCTGAAATTGTTGTTATGCTCAAAAGCAAAGGCTTAATAGAGCACAAGAAACCCACCATGCCTGCCTATGTTGATCCTAATTGGAGGCCCAGAAGAGACACACCCACGTCTAATAGTTTAGCTCCATCAAATGCCACTGTGTCCCAGTCCATTCTATCAGGAAGGTGATTACAACACTCAAGAACGTGTTGTTAAGGTTCATTTTGTTTGTGAACCTAGAGAAAATAATAATGAAGAAAATAGAGCAAGTGTTTTCTTTCATTCATTGCGTGTGCTAGAATTTTGAGGTCAATGAAACATCAAATCTACAAGTAGGAAAGTCTGTGTGAAAGATGGTCATTATATTGGCACCTGCTATTTAGTATAAACTATCTAAATTATGATCTGTAATGAAGTTCCCAAGGCTTACAGAGAAGCTAAATAGTTAGTCTATTAATCCAGTTTATGCCCTCAGTTCAGTGTCAAGAATTAAGTTGATCTTACTTATTACCTTGTCCTCCAAGAACAGAGGGAAATAATTGAAGAACAGATGAGGAAAAACAGAATATTCTGAGTTCAGAATATCTCAAAAAGTTTTACAGCCATTTCAGAAACATTTATAAAAAGAAAACGTATATATCATCAAATCACAAGAGAAACACATCAAAATAGATAGAAAAAGGAGGAGAACAAACTTAATTGATATAATTTTCAAAGCAAGCTTTGATTCCCAAGAAATCTAGCCTCCTTCCAAGCTCTCTTGCGCCTCCTTTCACATTTGGACCTTTAGAAATCGTCAAAAACACAGAAATACTAAAAAAACCCTCGTGTATCAAATTTTTTGGATCAGAAGGCCACAAAAGCCATGCAAAGGAAAACAAATTAGGTCACATCAGAGAGTACTAATTTTCTACACCCTAGTGGTGGATCTTATAAGATCCTGATATCTTGTGTATCAGCTTTAAAAATGGTCCTTTTACAAAAATTGTGCACCTTGGGTATGCGATGGTGCTAATTAGTTTGGTCCTACAACACCAAAGAGCATTCCTAAATTTCTTCCTTCTCGACTTTCTTATATAACGCTCCCTCCAATCTTAAATGTAGAAACTAGTTTAGGCGTTTGTTTTGGTCCTAACCAGAATATTAGCTATGGTGTCAAATATAGCATCTCACATATTGTGCTATGCTGTATTGGAGCTATCCATATTCATAGGTCATAGACTCATAGAATAACATCTATCACGCTTTTGACTATTTTAGAACATTTTTTAATGGATGCTAAGGGCAAAAACCCGAAATATAAAGAGATAAACATTAGGCAGAAAAAGCAATAAGAGAGCATATAAGTTTACAATCCACTCAATTCTATCCCATCACATTTCTAAAAATCATCCCTTCGTATCATGGCATAACTGAAAACAGTTGACTTTGGTGACAAAGTATGATGTTATTTAAAGCAATTAAATTTTTTAACAATAAAAAGGTACGAGATAAACCATTTACTTTGTTTAAAAGTGGGTCGTAAAAATAATGGCAAACACAAACATAATGGCACTGTAGGAGTAAGAGAAAAGCACTAATCTATTAAGTAATCAATCTTTAAGGAATTCTTTTTCTCATAAGATAAGCCTATATTTCATGATTTTGCTTCATTAATAAGAAAACAGTGGCCAAAAGTAAACCGATTCATTGTGTGATCTTAAGCGTTATCTACTTTATAAATAATACCATTCTTTGTGAATGATCATGCATTATGCTTTAACATTTGGTCCTGGCGAATGCAAATATTTTGTGGAACATCTCACGCATAATTATGATCATTTTTCATAGAACTCAGATGGCCAAAATGAATGTCGTCTTTATAATATTCACCACATCTAACAATTTCAATACGTCGGGCAACAGCACAAGCTCCAATCCTCTTCAGTGTATAAACTCCTTCAAGACGCTGCCCAAACAGCAGGATTAGTAAACTATACACTTCTTCAAATGACTATATCAACACCGAGCAATTTATATCGACACCTCAACTGGTCAGGAGAAATGAAAAGGAAAAAGCAAAACAAAGTGATAAATACCTCCAAGAGTTGACCATGAAACAAAGCTACCAAGCTTGTCAACTAGTGTGATCACAAAATGTGAACCACAAGTATTACTCCTTTGGCAAGGACAAAAGACCTCCCACACCAGGATTTAGCTCAGATGATTCAACTGAAATAAATCACAAGCATAATGTACAAAACTCTGTTCATCAAAATAAATTAGCATGTCCAAGGGCTTGTTCAATTAGTCAGACTGTTATTGCAGTACATGAGGGTTTTTCTAGGACAGTATACTCATAGCTGGGGATTTTCTGGATCAAGGGGGGCAAGGTCACAGAATAGCTGGGAGGACGAAAGAATTCATTAGGATACATTTCTACTCTCCTCAAAGTCAAACTTGCGAAATAAAAAGAAACAAAGAAAAATTCATCATTAGTCATGACAAGCATTGGAATTCAAAAGTATCAAAAAAGAAACAAAAGGGTCCTCAAAAAGAATCATTTCAGCAGGTTCGCCCTCTATAGAGATATCCATAAAAACCAGGGGAGTTTTCTTCTCTGGCATTGTCTTTCTTTTATGAATCACAGTTCAAGCCAACATAACCACTTAAGTCACAAAAGTTAGTAAAGAAACACCAACTAATTATTTATATTGTCTGATGTGTAAACATTGCATCAGAAGCAAATACTGACACATATCACATCAAAGCTGCAGCATTTACCTGTGAGCTTGACGAACAAAAATTTCGTAGTACAGTGTTCCTCCACAAGTGGCTCTTTCTGAGCAACGGCAAGAGAAAATTATGGGGCGTCTATCCTATGCTCAAGGGTAATTGCAGAGTTAAGTATTAAACTCTAGCACCATCAGCACGTATCACACAACTCAATTTGCTTCCCATGACAAACGCTACTCATTTGGAATCTGCCAGAGGAACTTAAGGAAAATCAAGCGCTGATCATTTGCGTATAATTAGCAAAATCTTCGGCAGAAAAAAGGCTAACAGACGACAGGGAGAACCTCACCTGTAGGAAGAAGACTCGGTGGTACGACAGCAAGCTGATGAGGAGTTGAGGTCCAAAAAAAGGTGGAAACGAACCAGGCAAGACTTGCCAAAGCCTAACAGACTCGGCCTGCATGGTATGGCATAGGACTAAGTCTATTATTTATATAATTTTTTTTTTTGAAAAAAAATTGCTATGAGGTTTTTTTAAAAAAAATATTACTCTAATTCTTAATATAAGAGTTAATTAATTAATTTGTATAGATTAACAAAAATAGTTAAGTTAGTTATTTATAGTAAATAAGTGTTGTCTTTCATAAAATACTATTGTTAATCATATGTATTAGCTAAAATTATCATTTGATGAAAACTTTAACATTTGCAACTATTACAAAGATTGTACCTCAGAAAAAAAATAGATAAGTACGATAGACCAAATGAATTAGGAGTGTTATATTTAGAATCAAATTGAATATCAAACTAGCTTTTATATTAAATATCGGAGGTAGTACATAATCATGAAAAACTTCTAATAATAAATGAGTTGCATGAATCTTATTGTCAATTCTTACACTGAAGATTGTACCTCAGGAAAAAAAATAGATAAGTACGATAGACCAAATGAATTAGGAGTGTTATATTTATAATCAAATTGAATATCAAACTAGCTTTTATATTAAATATCGAAGGTAGTACATAATCATGAAAAACTTCTAATAATAAATGAGTTGCATGAATCTTATTGTCAATTCTTACACTGAAAATTGTCATTCACTTGTTATGCTAATTATATTCTCTTTTCTCAGGACATATAGTGTTTTTCAAATTTTTTATTATACTCCTCTACTTCTTACCGTAAGATCTAATTTGAGAGTTGATATTTGTCGTATACGTAAGATTTATTTCACATATCTATCAATTTTTCTCAAATTAATCATATTGATATTCCTTTAACAATAATCAAGTAGAAGAGGGAGGGAGGGAATTAAGATTAGTGTATTTAAGAAAAAAATATCATATTAACTAATTTGACTAATATTCTTAATCTACCCAAATTCGTTAATGAGGTCTTATATTAAGCACTACCAAAAGAATACTTAACTACCAAAAACTTGGCCATAAATAGCTACATATTAGATTGTGAAGGCACTGGTTGAATTCAGTTGTTGTAGAGGGATTCTTATTTCTATTATCATTCTTCTACATATATGCCATTTGGAAAGCAGCCAACTAAGAAACTCTGATATTTAATGTAAGAGTTAATTAGAATTAAAATTTATTTTTAAATATAAGATCTAAATTTACTTTATCTCTGATACTTATCGCCTTCAAGTAATCCCTATTATGCTTACACATGTTGAGGAGTTATTAAGTTAGCTAATCAAGGGATTCAAATGCACATGAATAATAAAAATATTTTAGTGAAGGAAACATTTATTTATTATAAATAACTAACTTAACTATTTTTTTTAATTTATCAATTAATTATTGATCTCTTATATTAAGGATTGAAGTTAGCATAAAAAAATATATAATATTTGATGATTTTGTACAACAACCGTTAAATTTAAGCATATATTCACTGTTAAAGCACTTAACTATTAAATATGGCCCCAAATATTTTATGCTTATTTTTTTATAATCATCAAATGAAGCCCTTTTCATACTACCCAAAAAAAAAAAAACCTAAACTACAGTACTTGTATTTGACGACTGCGAAAAAATTGTCAAATTTCTTGAGATTATTTTACGGTTAGGAAACAAAGAAATAAATGGCGGATTCCATAAATGACACTTCATAACAATTATTTGTGTGGTAATTTTTTGTGCTTGTTCTGTGATAATGTTAAACCAAATTAATTTACTTGATGTTTAATTATTTTTTAATATTTGATCATTTTTGTTAATAACCGCCAAATAAGCATAAGCATTTTCTCAATCTCCAGTTCTCCACCTCAATTTGTATGACACTTTTTTATTTTACGGTAAATTTTAAGCATCATTAAAGAAGGTGATTTTTATAGCAAGGAACCAGTGCAGTAATGTTCCCCACTTTTGATATATTGCAAACGTTGACCATCAACTCGGCATGGGAGAGATTTTTTAATTCATCATTATTGGCTTATTGCCGACTTGGCAAGCCATCTAGACTTCTTTTTAAAAAAAAAAAAATTCAATTTGTTTGCCTCTTCATTGGTTCATCCTCCTTTGTTGTACGACAGGAACCTCTCCTCTGCCATACGGTGCTCTTATCATCCTCTTCTCTAATTCTCACCCTCCATTTCATCTTACGGTCATGAAGTACTCAACATTTTATTAGGTGTTTCATGACCGTAAGATGAAATGGAGGGTGAGGATTAGAGAAGAGGATGATAAGATAACCATAAGGGAGAGGAGAGGTTCCACACCGTGCCAATACTAATACTGTATCATAAACGCATCTTACATATCTAATTCCATGAATGACCAAGAGAGAAAAGACAACAAATTGAATTCAGTCATCAATAATAATTGACCGTCAATAGGTCACATTAATTAGTAGGAAAAAGTTAGATGATGACCATGTCGTTGCGAATATAGGCGGCTAGGATGTGAGATTAGGGTTGCAAAGTGAATATAATACTCGTGCTGAGAATGAGATTCCATCACTTAATTACTAGCTAACTGGGGAGTCGCCTTCGTGCCCTTACATGTTGAAATCACGCGCGCACACAAAGCTTAACAGGCGAACAACAAGGACGGCTGCAAATCAGACGTTTAACGTCGGTTCATGAAGAATCGTAAAAATAACGAATGTAATTCTGCATCGGTTAAATAGTCGATGTAAAAACTCTATTTTTTACAGCAATATTTGAAAAGCTGACATATATAGAATGTGCGCGCGCCTATGTTTTTTTAAATCTCATTTTTTTCAGTCTCATCTTCCCATCAAAAATACCAAAACAAAGAAGAATCGAATCTCAATTGTAGAAACACAACGATATTGCCAAAAAAAACGGGTTCAGATTCAAAAAGAGTACAAAAATAAACATGTTTCTTCTGGTCCTAGATAAGATCTAATTAGCAATCTAAATATAATATTCAAATCTACCTTGTCTGACAAATTTATAATGTGCTCTGAAACATTTCCCTATTAATTGTAAGTATTTCTTCCAATTGTAGTTCTAATGTATATGAATGAATAAGGGTAATTTAAGGAAGTCAACACATACTTGTTACAAATAACTAACTTAACTAATTTATTTAATCTTCTCAAATTTCTCTCAGTACCCTATAAATAAAATAAGATCAAAAAATGTTTTTTTTCCTCTGCCCAGTAAATAGGAGAATAAGAGTATACCGTACGTACAGCTCACAGTAGCTTAATTACAGGATTCATTTTCTTAATTCGATGCTCTTAACAAATGAAAAAAAAACAAGAGTTGACATTTGGAGTGCTAATTAAATAATCTGTCACGTTAATCATTGGGAAATTGAGGCGTTATGTGATGTTACGTTGGGAAATACAGGTTGTCAATATTAATTTTGCAAGCTATATTAATTAATAGAGTAAAATACTCTGACGACTCTTCTAGTTTGTATCAATTACACAAAACTCCCCTCTATTTTAAAAACATATAGTTTAGTCCAATTAATTAATACCGTTAGGAATATTAACAATATTATTTTTAACTGAAATTTATATCAAAATAAAATTTATTTATTATTTTACTCTTCATTCTAATTAATTCCTAAATTATATTTTTACAATTACATCAATTTCATTCAGTTAAGGTAAACATAAAAGATTTGATTAAAAATTTAACTAATTTATGATTTAAAGTAAAATATGAAAATTATAATATCTTATGATTTGGATCAAAATTAATAAATTTTATACCATATTAGAAATTTTAAAGATAATTATTTTTTGATTTCATAAAAACATTTTTTAAAAAATATAAATGTCTAAATAATTATTAATTTAAAAAGGGGCATTTTGGTCAAAAAATAATTTAAAGTCAAACATAACGGTCAACTAACGATTTGGATGGATGGAAATAAAATCTTAAATATAAGAAGGAGGTTTGTGCAGCTTATGTTTTAACTGTAAAGGAGGTTTACATACGTTTTCAAAATAAAAGGAAGGTTTCAGTAATTAAGAGATAAAATAGAATGGTAATCAGTGTATTTTACTCTAATTAATATTATTTCCTTTATGAACAATGATATAAAAAAGAACAAATATGAACAAAACAAGAGAAAATAACATCTAAAATCCTTTATTTAGATGACAATCTACTGATTCAATTATTCCATGGGATGGAAACAAGCATACATAGTCATAAACAAATTTCATTACAAAATATATAACTTTGTTTTATCATGTTAAGTATGACCGTAGAATTTGTGTGGCAAGAGTGAAAGTATTTGTGTGTGTGTTTATATATACTATAGGTGTGAATATGGCGCTGGATTAAGGGAGAAATTTAGGCATGTTTATAGATGCATGTGTGTGCATGCCATTTCATGTTATTGGACTTGTTTAGAGATTAGAATTAAAGTTTGAAGGGAAGGGTGTTGAAATACTTACCGTTTGGGAATTATAGCTTGGAGGAAGGGTTCAATGGAATGGAGATGATTAAAGGCTAGTTAATATATATGTATATATTTGTGTGCGTGAAGTTGAAGAAATTAATTGGAATAAATGTGATATATATGTGAGTGTGTAATTGATTTGTGAATTGTTAAGGTGGGTCAGTGAGGATTAACCCGGTAATATATATGTGTGTGTGTGTGTTTTACTTTTCATGACGACCAGCTACTTGATGAAGTGGAACCAGCATGGTTAGGGACACGACATTGTCCTTAAAAGTAATAACTAAAAAATATTCTTGACCAAGATGAGCAGTTACTAAGTAAAGTGGTATGGGTTGAGATAAGGAAGGAAGTCCTTCAAAGAGAATAGTTTGAATGAGAAAAATTGTCTAAGATGACCAACTATTAAGTAAGGGTAGAGATTAAAAAAGATTTGGGATTTAAATAGAGTTATTTAATTTATGAATTACAGTGGGATCAAGTATTGATATATCCTTACGAATATAATAGGTTTTGATATCTGCTTAAACCCACAAAGAAAGCAGAAGAAGAAGAAACTTGTAAGGTCTGATTTGGAGGGAAGTGGACCCGGTATTAGTTCTCTCCCACCTTGTACTTGTGTATGATTGCTACATGTATATTTGCGCCATATTGTTGTTTAAAGCATGAGAACATGTAATCTTTAATTCTTTGCATAGATTATTTAATCGTGATCACGTGTAGCTAATAGATACAGGACAGTATCTACTAATTATTTACGCATTATTTATTTAGCTTGTCTATTTGTCATTGTGTATAAATGCTTAACTACATTAGCTTGCAAGGTTATGTTCCATATTACTTGTTTTGTATGCTTTATGTAATATGCACATTTGTTTAACAAAAAATATTACTATAAGGATTCTCCAGAATATCACCCCCTTCCATGATATACAGCAAAAGCGAGCAGCTCCAAGGAAAAGAAAGTTATATAAGAAGGTGGGCTAGTTAAAGAGTAGGGATGCCTGCTATATTCTGTGCATATATAGTAGAATATCTTGATAAGTTAATATTTATACTATAATATATGTTATATGGGCAAGTAACTATTGCTTGCTTTATGTAAATATTATTTTGTATCCTCTATAAGGAGGAGAGCACTAAGATGGTTAATATAATTCCACCTACTATTATGAGATTTCACAGTATAAAATCATTCTAGGTGATAATAGATTAAGTTCAAAGCAAGATTGATTGTGAATCACTCGTTAGCATTTCTGTAAGTCTAAATTATTTTAATGATGAGTTTTGAAAGGTTATTTAAAAAAAATCCTAGTTATTCCAACATAGAAACCTAGCGTTTAGTGATTCACAAATAATAAAATGACCTTATTAATATATAGAAAGTAATGTGTTGCAATTAAACTCTAGCACTATTAATATGTACTACCTTCAATCCTTAATATAAGAACTAGTTAACTAATTTGAGTAAATTAAAAAATTAGTTATGTTAGTTATTTGTAATAAATAGATATTGTCTTTCTTAAAATGTCCTTACCAAGCAAGTATATTGGTTAGAACTACTATTATTACGAAGATTATCTTAGAAAAAATGGATAAACATAAAAGACAAAGTAGACTGAATTAATTCTTATATTTAGGACTAAAATAAAATTCAAACAAGCTTTTATATTAAGAACGAGAGGTTGTATTACACAACTCAAATTTCTTCTCATGTTAAAAGCACCTCATTCAGAATCTACCAGAGGAATCAGCCTTAAGAAACATCAAGCATAGATCATTTGTGTATAACTAGCACAATCTCCTACAGAAAAAAGGTTAACAGACAAGAGGGGAAGCTCACCTATAGAAAGAAGACCTAGCAGCAATATAATGCAAGTTGATGAGGAGTCGAGGACTATAAAATACATGGGTAGAAACGAGCCAAATAGGATTTGCCAAAGCCCAACAGAGTCGGCTTGTAAAATATGGCATATAATTAAAAAAAAAACAGAGAGAGAATGAAATGATACTGGAATTTGAAACATCCTAAAAAGATATCTGGATTTACAAAATTAGGTTAAGGTACTCCTAGTATCCTGAACTATTTTTCCATGTGCACTTAATGTCCTAAAGTAATAAGTGATGCAATTTTGCCCCTGAAGTTATTAAAATGGTGCAGTCTTATCTATCTATGACAAAAAACCATTACTTTGATCATTAAAGTGCTAAGTCAACAAAGTTTGACAAAAAAATATCTTATTTGGCATACGAAAGGATAGCTAACATGGAAAAAACCTTAGTTGGCATAATTTTTAAAGAGAAAACTTCAATTAAGAACCACAGTAATTTATTTCAAATAGCTCCCAAAACATTCTGAAATTTCACTGTTGGTGAAAGTGAGAGAAACCATAACTCCGCCTTACGGTGTCACGTCGTGATCGTCACTGGTACTTGGTGTGTGAGGTAAAAATTTTTTTTTGAAATTTTTGTTTTCTTGATCTGACTTGTTATGCACATGTGGGTTGTGATGGGTGAATAATATAGAAATGAGTGTTTAAATGCTTGGGTAAATAGGTAGTGATGAGGAAAAATCTGATGGTGCTTTTGATTTTAGAAAGAAATTGTTATCGTCTTCTTGTTTGAAGTTATTAAACATGGGGTATTAGGGCCAAAGAGAGAGCCCAAAAAAGATCTTTCGTGTATAATACTGGGAAATCTCGAATGTTATCAGTTTCGATACGTAGACCAATTCAATAGCTTTTTTCATTGCTTTACAAAAGGAAACTCTATTCTTTAATTGTCCCGCTATAAATTCTGCAAGAATATTAGGGTGTCCATAAGGGTTTTGATTTTTGAAAAGTGGGGTGAGAATAGGTGAATATTAAATGTAATGCACTATTGAAGGAACTTAGAGGGGAGAAATGAAAGGGAAATAGGTGAATGTGCTAAAATAGGTAATATAAAAGCTAAATGTGAAGAGAAATAGTAACTTGAAGTTATGAAAATATGTATTCAAATAGTAAATTTGCAAAATCAAGTTGTCTAGGAAAATGACAATTTAGTGTTGTGAAAACCCTGTATTTCTATTGTCAATTTGTAAATTCTTGCTGTAAACGTGTACCATCTATAATTATTGAAAGTTGATTGAAATTTATATTTGAATAATGTACAACAACAGATTATAAATGGCTAGCAGTACTTGGAAACAATTATTTTGCATCTTCCATATGGGAGGAAAATTTGTTAAGAACTTAGAAGAAAAATTGATATATGAAAGGGGTATTATAAGTGGAAGATTGATTAGAGAAGGGATGATATACGAAGAACTACAAAGCATGGTAGCAAATGATGTTTGGCTTGGGAGTTATCAATATAAAATGAGGTACACAGTTAGTTTTGATAGAAAAATATTATTGGATCTTGCTGATGATATTGGAGTTTGATAATTAATTGAGTACAACAATAATAGTGGGCATGTTTATATTTGTAAGAATGAGAAAGACTTGAGACAAGTGTCATAGTTGAACAACACACAAGAGTAAGTTGTTTATAATTGGGTTTATTGAGGTTGTGTATAGGATAAAAAATTTGTCTAATTTTCATAAATTAAATTGTAATACTCAAAACTTGTACTTGTATATACAAGATAGATGATTGGGTCATACCTTTTTTTGAAAGGTTAGTATCTCCAACTGTATTAGATCTGGATATAGATAACCTAAGCATATCTCCCATAGAAGTTGTGCCAACACCGATAAGGTTTGAAAGTAGATAAAGATGCTCAAACATAAGAAGTCTGGATGTAGAAATGTTGCTGACCCCAATGCCGATGATGAATTCTTCAAAGGGGACAAATTTGTTGATGTCAAAGGTTAAACTTTTGTTAATGCTACACATTTAAGAGAATCATTATATAAGTATAGCCTTGCACATAAGTTTGCATACCGATTTGTGAAGAATAATGAACATAAGATTATTGTCAAGTGTTGTGTGGATGATTGTGCCCATAAGAAATTTCAGCATATGATATAAATAAGAAGAATGCATTCCTAGTTGTAAGAAGATTTAACAATGAACACTTGCTCTATGCACAAGACAACTTAGTTGTCCCCTACAAGAAGAAGTGCAAACTTACTTCAGTAGCGATAGTAGATGAGTTAAGTTCTACCATAGACAAATGCCCAAACGATATTAGACAAGATTTGGAAAGAAAGTATGGATTAATCCTCAACTACCAACAAGCATATAAGGTGAAAGAGAAAGCATTGACACAAATTCATAGTTGTCTAGATGAGTCTTATATGTTAATCCCTTAGATATGTGAAAGGCTAAAAGAAAGTGATCCAGAACAATAGCAAAAGTGGGTTACATCATTAGATAATAGATTTCAAGTGTATTTATTGCCTATGGCTGCTGTACGAAAGGGTTTTTAGAAGGTGCTAGGCCAATACTATATGTGGATGGATGCCATTTGAATGGTTCATACAAAGGGACCTTATTAGGAGCACAAGCATATGATCCAGACAATGAGTTATTTCCACTTGCATATGCAATTATGGGGTGTGAGACTTTCAATGAGTAGGCACATTTTTTGGGTAACATAAAGGATATTACAGGATCATTAGAATTAATGATAGCATTAGATAGGTATAACTTAATAAAAAGTGCAATGCAAGCCGTGTTTGAGGAAATTGACATACTTTTTGTTATTATCATGTTGATAACCTTTCCAAATTCCTACCAATTTAGCTTGTTTCAACAATCTCTTGTGGGTTTTGGAAGCTAATTGTACCCTTAAAGCTAAAAAAAAATATGATTTGAAAATGTGAAACTTGACTTGTGCTAATATTTAGGAATTATTTATGCGATGCTTCTAAAATTTTTAGTGTAGGAAATAGTGAGAGCTGAGAGATGAACAATATGGAGAAATATTCAACCTACTTTGGTTGATCAGAGGAAGATTACGGATATAGAGTGAGCAAGAATCAAAGAACCAAGTAAAGAAGGCAAAAAACACTCAATCCGGCCGCCACAACCTTTAAAGCAGAAAGGAAGGAGAGACATTCTGTACTAGGCGCTATGGCACCTGCCTAAATCTATTACAGTGCCCAATCCTTTGTAAAGAGTTCCCTCTCTATGTAATCTGCCGTGACCGATGAGCTAATCCGCCGCAGTGCTTGTCCCTGCGCAACTATGTGTTTTACATTGTAACTTAAAATTTAGGACATATAAAAGGGAAAACTCATGATTTTTGGTCAAACTTCGACTTGGGGACTTGTTTGGAGGAGTTCTCTACTAGGGTTTAGAGATTTTAAGGCTTGGGAGCTTTAGGCTTGAAGTTTGCAAGAGATTTGGAGCTTCTTTCCTCATTTTCCTTGGTTTTCTTCTTCTTTTCTCTTTCATTTATGTAATGGCTACAAAATGCCCTTGTATTTATGGCTCTTTACTGAACATGCATAGCTAGAATAGTCATTCTAAGATTATTTTGATCTATTATATGGATTAAGAGTTTTTTAACTCTCTCTTTAGTGTTAATGTTAATGTTATGTTGTTTTTACCTTAAGCTTAGTGCTTCCTTGTGATTGGTCACTATTTGGAGTGATTTGTTTGATTGGTTGAAACTTAAGAAAGTTAAATCGATCTTGAACTTGGGTAAAAATATGCTAGACTAGAAGTTTATGCTATTAAATGGATGGCTTTTTGATATAATAGAGATATATTTATTGACCTAGCATTGTGCAAAAGGGTTTTGGTTTTCAAAGTGTAATCTTTTCAACAAACAAGAGATTGTGAAGTTTATTAAGATTACAAAATTTGGTTTTGACTTGAGAAAGCTTAATCAATATTTGTGAACCTTAGGCTAACTTAACTTATCATTAAAACACTATATGAGAAGTTTCTAACCAAGTTTAATGAAGTACAATAGTGAGAAATAATCCTAGATCCTTATTTGTCCTAAAGTGAATTTTATTTTGTTTTGATTTTTACCTTTGCTTTCAAAGTACTTTAGACAACTTCATTTATGCATTAATTTCTCTTAACCTAATCATGGACACAATTACGATTTTTAACTCATTTGCCCTTAGTCTCTGAGGGAACAATACTTTTTATACTACTTGTGACCTGTGCACTTGTGGTTAAGCTAAATGGCGAACACATGTGAAAGAATTAAAGTGAATATACTCTATAGACTTTGGTGTCATGTTCAAGTTTTATTCCAAAAAGACCAATCGGAAATGGATGAGTTCCTCTTGTTAGCGCACATATTATTGTTACAAGTTTCTAATTCTAGTTGTCAATATACTCTACAAACTGAGGCATGATCACTTTTGATAGTTTTATTCTAAAAAAAAATGACTTGTGAATAGACGAGTTCCTATTATTAACCCAGCTATTCTTCTTGCAAATTCCCTAGTTTCAGTTGTCAATATTTGCATTGAAAGTACAAAATTTGTGGGGGAAAATATATTACAATTACTGGGCATGTAATATACTCATAATATAGAATTCGTTGCATCAAAATTGAAATTGTAGATAATCCTTATGCACAAATTTTGACACATTCTAAGGTTAGACTTGTTGACATACAATAGTTGATCCATCATCACTTTCATTTCAGTTGTGTCTGTATCCTTGCAAGTAGTTGCACAATAGCGTCTAATCTTGCATTTCTTCCATGAGTAAGGAGCCATCACAAGAAGTCTGACCTTAGGGAAGTGAGTTCTTCCTATTGCATAACATTAAGTACCATCACAAAATTAACATAAGTGTAAGAATGAAATCTAAAAATAATGCATTAATAGAGAAACACATAATTTGACTTTACTACTGTATAATAAGGGATTGTATATTCCATTCAATCTTTCTCTTGTATGTGGGGCCACTTTTTCAAATATGTGATGACATGAATCCCACAATAGTCACTACAAAATTAACACACAACATTATTAGGTTCTGTTAATAATTGGAAATGCAGCACAAAAACCTTAATGAAAACTTATGTGTTCTCTTGGACATGAACTGTGGGGTACAAGATGATATTGTTTGCATTTGGATTACTTAATGACTCCAATTTATGCTTCACTCACCTTAGTATATCAATAAAGTGTGCCTTCTAGATAATAAAAAATAAACATCAAACAAAGGATATCATTATTGGTGAGAAAATTATAAGAAAGATGATTGAACTAACACAAAATTGAGTCATCATTTGCTGCCTTTATCTATTGGATTTTTTTTTTCTCTTTTTGCTTTTTTTTTTTGTTACATCCTTGCCACCACGTAAGGAATCCAACAAATAAAATCTCAACGTCTTTGATTCAAACACAAAGCAAAACCAATGCATTGCAAATAGGATCAGTGTAAAAATATATTCACATTCTTCTAAATTGTAGTCTGAGTGTTCTGGGAGTACTTTCTTTAGGTGTTTGTCCACCTCCCATGATCTCTATTCTTATGCCATTATTGATTATGATAGCCAAAATTGGACAACATTAACTAATTTGTTAAGATCTTAACTTTCCTTAAAAATACCCCAGCTGTTATTGTCAATTTCCTAATTTTTCTTATTACAAGACAATGTATTTCAATGCATTATTAGCAACACATATGAACGTATTAAAAAAAGAGATAGCACTAACCATAAAATCAGCATCAAATATGTGTCTCTTAACCACAAAAGCATTTCTGTTATGTTTAGCATTCATAGTATGGGCAATAATGACATAATTTGCACATTAGTGCAACATCAAAATTAAAAATCATTTACAATATATGCTAGTGAAATTTCAATTCAATATTGCACATACTTGGTCTAGTGAGAAACAAAACACTGTGGCCATAT
This sequence comes from Neltuma alba, assembly GCF_004799145.2. Classification (NCBI taxonomy): domain Eukaryota; kingdom Viridiplantae; phylum Streptophyta; class Magnoliopsida; order Fabales; family Fabaceae; genus Neltuma; species Neltuma alba. Next base: position 39,047 of record NW_021634688.1, read on the forward strand.
CTTCTACAGAATCAGAATACATTGCCATTGCCAGCTATTGTGCTCAGATTTTATGGTTAAAACAATAATTACAAGATTTGGGAATCAAGTTGAAGGAAATCCCAATCCTGTGTGACAACACAAGCACAATCAGCCTGTTTAAGAATCCAGTCAATCATACCCGAACCAAGAATATTGATGTTCGATATCACTTCATTTGGGACCATGTTCAAAAGAAAGATGTAGAAGTACAACTCATTCCTACTGAATATCAAATAGCAGACATTTTCACAAAGCCTCTCGACCAGCAGAAGTCCAAATACTTCAGAAGAGAATTGGGAATGGTAAATCACAATGAGCTAAATTTGTTGTGTAGGAAAGCTCTGTTTTGATGTTGAAAAACAGAGGTGAACAGAGTATGGAATGATCGATGAAGACATCGATTATCATGCTACAAGGAAAGGTTAATTTATCGATCACTTGATCGATAAATGAAGTATGTAAGGCGAAAGAACGAAATTGGAGGGAGAATTATCAATAAGCTGATCGATAAGTCAATTATAGATCAACACATCGATCAGGAGCAACAAGGATTTGAGACAAATCACTCAATTTGGTAAGAATTATCAACTAACTGATTGAATAACTGTTAATCGATCACATGATCGATCAACTTAGACAGGTATGACTTCTCACTGCAAAAAAAAAATTATTCATAACATATTTGATCAATTGCTTTTTCGATAACGTGATCTATAATTATGGATTGTGTTTCTACTATTCTTATTCAATCATCCTTAGTCTCCATCCCATCATTTTCTGATTAAAGGGGAACTTCACATTCACATGTATCTTATAAGCTCGTCTCCTTCGTCAAAATAGTATACTCATATGCATTCACTGTCAATTGATTAGTTTTGATGATGAGTTGCTTTCACATTTTCCTTTCATGATCCAATTCGAAAACAATTTATGGAAAGGATTATGTATACATTTGATATTTGATTGTACTAACTATTCTCCTTGGAAGAAGTTGTTGAATTCATAACAGGAGAATTTGTGCTATGAAAGAAACTCCTCACTGGACTACAAGGATAAATTATCAAATTTGAGGATTGATAATTTAATGCGCAATCAGGATATGGGGAAAAGAGAAAGTGATTGAAGATAGAAAGATTATTGGCATCAACCTTCTAAGCATAATCACCAATGCCAATATGAATGAGCATTATGCCCGACAATGGACTTGATGGATCAATTTATCAACCTGCCGAATTCAAATGAGCATTTCTAAACCCTCTCTTTTATAGTTTATGAATATTGATGCATTACATAGTTTGCGCGCACTAAGAGATGAGAATGATATAGGAGGAAAGATTACACCCCACACGGGAGCTATGTCGTTTAAACTTTTTGCTGATGTCAAATAGGGGGAGAGATAGGCATGAAAAATATGTTGCATCTGATTTGATTTCATATCATCCATATTTTTCACAAAGGATTTGCCATCATCAAAAAAATATAGATAATAAGAACCATAAATCAGTCACTATTCAGGAGATCCATACCATACATCAGCTTCACAAAGTTGGAATGAATTAAATAGATAAAGCTTCAAGATGAGCAAATATGGAGTTCAAAGATGAGCAAATCGAGGGATTCCTTTTTTATCTATATTGATTATAACTTCAATTTGTGATAACGTCGATCTCTTCCCATCCTCTGTTCAACAAACGCACAACATTGTCTTTATTCTTCCTCTATTTTTGCTACCATTGCCTTGCTTTCTGCTACTTCTGACTCTAGTTTTAATGCATGTGTTGCTCCGTACCTTACCAGATCTGATACCTATCTGCCTATTCGGACTAAAGGGATTATGGATGTCATGAAGAAGACTCAAATCTAGCAGCAATTATTAATTTCTATGGCGGCCGTGGTGATCCCACAAAACAGGTCGACTAAGGATAGGCAGTAAGGTCCCTAGATGTGATTATTCAGAACAAATCCCAGAATCGCAAGTCCTCTCTCTTGCCTTTTCCAGCTCCCCTTAAAATCTTCACTTCTTCTTCTTCAACCTTAGCTGAGTAGTTGCACATGCGATTTCTGGAAGCTTGAAGAATTCTTTTTGTTTTTTTAGGTCAAAAACTCTTTTTAAAAGATCACATAAATTCCATGTCGTATGCCAAATAAGATTTTTTTTGGGCCGAACTCTGCTGACTCAGCATTTTAATGGTCAAACTAACAGTTCTGTCAGGTGTAGATCAGACTGCACCATTTTAATAACCCTAGGGGCAAAATTGCGCCACTTATTACTTTAGGATGCTGGATGCTTCTAAGAAAATAGTTCAAGGTACTAGACACACTTTACTATACAAAATTTCAAATAAGTTAACATGACTAAATTGAAAATTTTAAAATATTGATAAATTTACAATGTTATCTTTGTTTTGGGGTAAAAAACAATTCAAATCATTCTCACCAGCAACCCTGCTGGCCATTGGCAACTATTTTTTTTCTTTTAGATCTTTTAACATTCATAACGTGATTATATTTCGTAAGGACTAAGTCTAGTATTTATATAAGTTTTTTTTGTCAGGACAAATTCGAAAATTTTCAAATTCATGTGAATTTTTAGAAGTTTTGATATTCAAGTGTAATTTTTTTTTTTTTGAAATTTTCCTAAGGTCTAGTATTTTGTTTGAAAAAGTCACTATGAGAGTCCAGATTTAATAAAAATAATATGATTATTAAAAACTTCCAATAATAAATGAGTACCATGAATTTTGTGTATCATTCTTACATTGAAACTTGTCCTTCACCTATTATGATTGTTTTTGGTAATTATATTTCTTTTTAGAATACATAGTGATTTTCCATTATTTTTCATAATAATTGACTACCCAAAGTTGGCCTCAAATAGGTTTTCATATTAGATTTTGAAGATGCTGTAGAGGGATTCTTATTTCTATCACGTAATCATTCTTCCACACACGGGCTATTTGGAAATTAGCCAACCTATATTAAAAAAAAAGTACAATATTTAACAATTTTTTACAGAACCGTTAAATTTAAGCACATACTTGACTGTTAAAGCACTTAAATATCAAAATATGGCCCCGAACATTTTATGGTTTTTTATTAATAATTATCAGATAAAACCTCTTCCATACTACAAAAAACCAAGCTAAAGGACTTGTATTAGACGACTGTCTAAAAATTGTCAAATTTCTTGAGATTATTTTACGATTAGAAAACGATCAAATAAGAGAGGGTCTGCAAATCACACTTCATAATAATCCTTTATATGATAATTTAGGGCTTGTCTAGTTTCTTATTTTGAAGACAATTTTTTTTTAAAACAGAAAAACATAAAAACTTGTTTTGTAACTTATTTTCAGTTAATTGTTTTAAAAAACAAAAAAAACAATAATCTGTTTTTAAAAACTAAAAAAAAACCAAAAGAACTTTTACATGTTTTCTTGTTTTTGTTTTTGTGTCTTGAAAAATTAGAGAAATTTTCTTCTCTTCTCACCTACTACCCACTGCTTATCACTATTAGTGATAATTATCACCTGCTAAGTGTGATTTTATATGTTTTTTTCAAATGTGATTTTTTTAAAATTACTATTCAAACAAATTTTTTCTAAGAAACAATTTTATCAAATTATTTTGAGAAGAAATCCAAAAAAAAAAACAGGCCCTTAATCGTCATTTTTTGTGCTTTTTCTGTGATAATGTTAAACCAAATCAATTTATTTCATGGTTATTTATTTTTTTAATATTTGGTAATTTTTGTAAATAATCGTCAAATGTGCATTTTTTTGCTTGGACTTCTTATTTTTGAAAAAAAATAATAATATCAATTTGTTTGCCTCTTCAGTGGTTCACCCTCTTTCGCTGTAACATCCATATGATTGCCTGGCGCCCGCATTTCTAGTCTCCGGCTGCTTTAAAATCAGCCTTCTCAACAAGAGCTTGAAGCATCTCCTAATGTGGTCTATGAATGACCGTCATCCCTACCACCTATTTCGGGTGTTTAGATTAACACTAGTAAAACTAACTTTTATTTGAACTAATTTTTGCAAACGTGAGTTAGAGTAAAAGTCGGTGATTTATATTTCAATTAACGTTTATAAAAAGTAAGTTTGAAAATTAAAAACTTGCTTGGATAATTAATGAAAAAAGTACATTTAGATATAAAATGATAGAATAGGATATAAATGATATTTAAGAATACATATTTATATTATATGTATATAATGTGATAATTTTAAGACAAATATTAAAATTAATTATGAGAATGAATTAAAAAGAGTCCATGTAATATTGGAAAGTTTGTAAAATATACTTTTCATATTGTAATTAAAAAGTTGATATTAATAATTTTTTTTATTGGTCAAACATAAAAATTAAAATGAGAATAAAAATTATAATTCTAATCAGTGAATTTTTTAAAAATTTTTAGGGCACAAAAATAATAGTGACTAAAAACAAAATAAAAATAGTAATAGGGATTTTCTCCATTATTCATGAGACGATGAGTGTGAAGGAGAAGATTTGCATGTGAAAATTTTTAAAGCTAGATGTAGCGCTAGCGTGGAGAAAAGCAACAAAAGTAGCATTGGCTTTATCATGTGACATGGGAGAGATGAGCTTTTTCATTACAGCTTTGTCAAATCTTCATTTCACAAATTCTCAGGCACGTTTACAGAACTTTAAACGTTGATCCAAACAGGTGCTTCATCACCATCTTCATTGCAATCCCTTTCCCCGTAATATTTCGGCCTCAAAAGCCGTAGTTCTGCAGATTTCGCTTGGCATTCATCGTTTGTGAGTAGAATCAAAACTAAAATGGACCCAATCATGCCATCATTGGGGCAAATCCTAGAGTTTTCGAACTCTGACAAATTTGGTAGTGTTTCGTCATCAATAATTGACAAGTCATTGTGATTAGAGGTAACAGCACAGAAATTTTTTTCATATATAGATTTTGATAATAGCCGTATAACTTCTTTTCCTATTCAAGGGGTTTTATTCAAAGGGTTTTTTTATACTGTTTGATCTACCCTTCTCATTAAGTGTATTCAATAATTATCTTTGAAAATGTTCGAACCACTTCTTTAAACATGTTCAAACCATCTCAAAATTAAATTCAGTCAATAATTGACATCAATAGGTCACATTGATGCTTATTTCACTACCAATCACAATTGTAGCAAAACGACGACCTTGTCTTTTAGGAGGAAAATGTTAAATGGTGACTATGTGTATTTAAGAATATAGGCGGCTCCAATGTAAGACTAGGATTGTGAAGTTAATATAATACTGCTGCTGAGAATGAGATTCCATCCACTTAATAATTGAGTCGGTGGCAAACTCAAAAAAAAAAAAAATTGTAGCCTATTGTAATTCGCGAGTGCAGTGGCCTATCCACGAGTCCAATGAAGCTCCTAGAATTGAATCTATACAGTTAGAACATTTAATTTTAAAATTTTTTCTTATAAATATATTTTTATCCTATTATTTTAATGAAAAATTTAATAGTATCATATATTAAAATGTATAAATAATATTTTTCTCACTTATAATAAGTTCATACATTTAGTATTGATTTTTTTTTTAAAGTAAACTCTTGTGAGTTTACAATAATGATGATGGGATGAGGCAAGTGGAGATTACAATCGTGAAGATAAAGAACTTAATTAAGGACAATGGAAATTATGATAATCCTACATTTGATTATTTTTGCTGAATTTAAATATATTTTTGGATTTATTAGTGACTTCATATCTGAAATTAATGAAAATATTTCGTTTACTATGATAAATTATGAATGTTGATCGATTTGATTTCACTATATTGAATTTGAAATATATTTAAACAAAAGTATGGTCAATTTTTATATTTTAATTATTTAATCATGTATTTTAATAGCTACTTATTAATAAAAATAAACTCCCATGAATTTATGGTCCGAATTCACGATTTGAAGTCACGTCTTTTACTAGCGAGTTTGACAAGTTCATGTGCAAGTCTACTTTATTACAGGATCCATTTTCTTAATTCTGTGATCTAAAACAAATAAAAAACACCAAGATTTGGAGTGCTAATTAAATAATTTTTCTGGTTAATAATTGGGAATTAAAATTGAGGCATCATGTGATGTTACGTCGGGACTTGGGACATTCCAAGTTGTCACCCAACTCGTATTAATTCTGCAAGCTATATTTAATTAGTCTTATTTCGTCCTCTTCCCTTTCCATAATACTCCCTCTGTTCCTTATTATAAAAGACATTTGATACTTATAACATGTTTCTATGTATAAAAGACACTTAAAAGTTGTCTCTATTTTTTTGTGTTGATTTCCTATTTTAATAATTTAATTATTCTCTCATGCTCTCTCTCTTTATTAATGAGGGCATTTTTGAAAAAAAAATTATACTTTTTTACACATTGATTGTTCTTAACTAATTTTAACTGTTTTTTTTTATCAACGTAATTCGGTTATTCGTCTCTTATAATAAGGAACAGAGGGAGTAATTTTTTAAAGAAATGACTACATTAATATTTACTAGGATACAGCTGCTTCCACATGTACAATTAGTCCACCAACAAGTTTGACTTTCTTTTTTAAATAAAGGAGCGTCATAGGGATAATGTCATTCTATTTTTATTTATAAATCACTTGTAAGAAAAAAAAACATTCCTAAATATAAGTCACTTATAGGAAAAAAATATGTTCCTAAATATAAGTCATTTGTAGGGTAATTAATGAGATTTTTCTAATTTGATCCTTATTGACTTAATAAATGTATAGGGAGATAAAGCAAATAAGTGAAAGAAAATATAAAATAGAACATTAATACTCTTTCTTTAATAAGAGTACATGTAAAAAAAATTTTCAATTTGATGTATTTCTTAGTTTGTAGGTTTGACGTACAAGTGACTTATAAATAGGAGTAGAGTAATATATTTCTTAGGGACAATAAATATGTAAAAAAAAAAATGTATTATAAAGAGTAGTAATTTAGATAGAAAAGCTTTAAAAAGAGAGAATTGTCAATATATGCCGTGATAGTTGTCAATATATATAGGCCGTGATAGTTATGAGTATTGCTACTTCACTTGTTAATGACTGTTGTATCATACAGGTTTATACTAAAGATGGCAAACATTTAGAAAGCATCTATTTTATTTTTTTACAAGACTTATAAAGAGTAGAGACAATGGATAACAGATACTGTGATACTATGTAGATAAAAAGTTGGTTAAAGACAATAAACATGTAAAAGGTATGTATTATAATATTTTCCAAATATACACTTATTTATGTAGAGGATGACTAAGAGAGAATGGGTAAAAAATAGATAAGGGAAAATAAATAAAAAGAGAGATGAAAGAGACATGTAATTAATTAAAATAAAAACAAAATAAGTGAATTAAATTTTCAGCCAAGTTACAAAGTGTAATTTATAAAAGGTGTTGGCCTATTTCAAACTTATATTTAAGATGGCATGGAGTACTAATTAACTTCTATAGAATATATGATTCTATGATTAAAAGATACACGCACAATGTCATAAAATAAGCTAGGTTAGGCTTTAAGTTTGGCGGCTACTCTCACCCTCTTTCTTCTTTCATTTATGTAATAATGTTGTTAGCCCAATAAATTATCATATATATAATTAATTCAAAGATCTAAATACTTTTTAAACAAATAATATTAACATTAAGTGGGATTCGGCTGCTTACTCATGTATAATTAGTGCCAACAAGAACAAGTTTGACTTGCTTTTCTTTAATAACAGAGCATATCATAGAGATAATATATTTCTTGGGACATCTTTTTAATGAATATTGTGACATCGAGACAACGATACGAAAGAAAACAAATATAAACAGAACAAGCGAAAATAACATCTAAAGTCCTTTATTTAGACGACACACGATCATAAAACCTAGAATTCTAAGTCATATAATTTTGTCGGAATAAATGCCAATTTTTAGAAAATATTATTGATTTTGGCCAAAAAAAAGAATATATTATATTGATTTATTGCACCCTTACATGAAGGATACATTATTCTTGTATAATAATAAAATATATTCAACTGATAATTCTTGTATAATAAAGGAGACGCCTGAGATATGGATTCCATGGGATGGAAACAAGCAAACATAGCTATAAAAAAATGTCAATACAAAATATGTAACTAACAAATAAAATTCTAAGAAATGCTTGAAATATTTAACTTAATTTTCTATTCGAATTATTTATCTTTACTTTTTGGGGTTTTAATGATACTTGAAAAAAATATTATATATATAATATATTTATATAATAGGAAAATTGCAATCCTGTCCCACCTAAGAAAATTAAATACAAAAATGTCACTTGAAATCACCAAATTATTCTAAAATCTTAAGGGACCTCATTGTCAAAGATTTTATTTATTTGATTACCAAATTGTTCTTATCTTTTTTTTTTTTAAGTATATATTGAAAACTAAAAGTACAGGTTTTAACAACCTAAGGTATTAACAACACATTTTCTTAACGCATCACAAAAATATAATACATGAGTTGTCAATAACTGCCATGATAGCTATTAATCATTAGACCTTAACTTATTAACGACTGTTCTTTCAGTTGTCAATATATACTTAAAAAAAAGGATAATTTGGTAATTAAACAAATAAAATTTCTTGCAATAAATTCTCTTGAGACTTCAGAATAATTTGATGATTTCAAAAGACTTTTTTGTATTTAATTCTCTTGGATGGGTTCTTATTACAATTTTCCATTATATATAAAGTAACTCATCTGGGATAACATGCAGAAGTATGTGTCTACAGTTTAGTTCTTTCAACGCATTATTATTTTTAATTTATTCTTCATAATTTTTTTATTACAATCTTTGTATAGGATTAATATATTAGATATATGATAATTATTGTCAGAGCTGCTTGACTCAACTCACATTAAGTATTTATTTAAGTCTTGATTTTAATTAAGAGGTTACAAGTTTGACCCTTTTTGTGTATACTATTTGCGATCCTTAATATAAAAATTAGTTTAACATTTAATTATAAGACCTCAATTTACTTTGTTTATTATATTTATTCATTGTTTTTAAAGTAATTCTTGTAGTAATTGTATATATTAAATATTCTATCAAATGATATTTCTAGGTAATATGCATGATTAGTAATTATATTCTATAAAAGATAACACCTATTTATTATAAATAACTAACTTAACAAATTTTTTTAATCTTTTCAAATTAGTCAATTAACTCTTATATTAAGAAGGAAACTAGTATATATGATGGGGTGTGTGAATTTTTTTTTTTTAACGAAATGTGAGTATCTTTATTTATTTATTTATTTTAGCCGGGAAACGTGGGTAATTGAACTTTTGACATTTGCATGTACCAATATCTCATCCTATTACTACTCTTATTTGGTAAGCTGGGCACAGATAACAAAACTATACTTTGAAATTTCAATTATATATTGGTGACCTCTCTCTTAAATATAATATAAAGTTATCGTTAAAAATTAATGACAACTAATATCAAACACAAACTACGATATATCGGTGTACATATAGATCTCCAATATACTTTTGCAAAATTTCTGGGGCTTCTCTCCTTATTCTAGTTCCGCCATTGCTTCCCTTTCCCCTTCATCTTTCATTCTTCTTTGCTTCAGCAAAGTAAGAAAAACAGCATGCAGCCACCACTACTGCAACAAAAGCATCTGTTGTTCTTCTTATTGAACATCATAACCTGGTCATGGTTGACTCTGGACGGCGTCGTTTCGGACCCTCAGGCCAATCTAGTGCGACTATGGTGTGACCAAGACGGCGACGGCGACGGATCCATCTATTGGACAAAGAACGACGGGTCCATCTTGAAGGGGATCCTAGACGAAACGCTTCAAGACCTGAGAGCTCAGATCCAAAACCAAAACCAACACTTCACTACAGCTCAGGCAGTGAAGGCTAACATCCCCATTTATGGTCTTTTTCAGTGCAGAAACTACCTCTCCATCGCCGACTGCCTCGCTTGTTTCGATGTCGCCGCCGTCAACATCCGCAACTGCTCCACCACGGCATATGGTGCCCGTCTCGTCTACGAAGGCTGCTTCCTCAGGTACAATTAGCTACCCACCAACTTCAAATTTGACTTTTTTTTTTTTTTAATCTTGGATAATAGAGCATCATGGAGATAAGATAATAAGGCCATGCGTTATTCTTGTCTAATAAGTAAAAAAAATTAAATTCAAATGTTCTTCTTGGAGAAACAAGTTCATGTCAATTTAATCTTCTTCAGCAGCCATAGGTACACACAAAAGAGGCTGCATTATATCTCGTTTCGGGACCATCCAATACCAAAATGACACTAGACACATGCTTGGTCAGTTTCATATTTGATTAATGATTAGGTACGACAGCAGCAAACATTTTGATCTGGCCAGCGAAGTCGAGTGGAGCGACATAAGATGTGGGAATCATACAATAATAGATTCCTCTGCGCTTGCTTCAACTGTACAACAAGTGTTGAGGAATCTAGACGTAGCAACCCCAAGAATGAGTGGATTTTATGCAGCCACTAAGACGCCTGTTCCTAATAGTAATGGTTTGAATGTTTATGCGATTGCTCAATGTGTTCAGACCCTCTCACAAAGTGGGTGCCAGAATTGCATGAAATCTGTATCAGAAAAATTTCAGACTTGTCTTACAAACTCAAATGCTGAGAGTTACGATACTGGCTGTTTCATGAGATACTCCACAGCTTCTTTCTTTGCTGGTAATCAAACCACTGATATCAACCACTTCTTGAAACAAGGTAAAACATTATATAGCACATCAAAAAACACAATGACTTCATTTTGTTGAGTAATTCTAAATCTTTTGTTACACACACGTCTTATGTAATTAAGGGCTTGATTACACAATTTTCCTGTCCTGCAGCTGGTTCAAGCAATAAGGGAGCCATCATTGGTATTGTTATTGGAAGTCTAGTGCTGGTTTTGATCTTCCTTATGACATTATTTGCCTGGATTAGACCACGAAGAAGCCAAAGAGAGTTCCCAAAGGTAAAACAACTTGAAAGTTCTTCAATGATTTAGTGCTTCGGTTTTCACAGAAAAGTTATGGACTTATCATCTCTATGAAAGTAAAGGATTTTTTAAATTTATGATGAGACATTGGCTAATGTTGTCCTTAACAGGAGATGTAACTGGAATAAGTAAGTTGAAAGCCCCAGTTAACTACAATTATAGGGATTTGAAGTCTGCAACAAAAAATTTCAGCATTGAAAATAAACTTGGGGAAGGTGGATTTGGAGCAGTATATAAGGTATTTACACATTTTGGTTTTCATCAGTATTTTGACATAGATCATGATCCAAAACGTACTAGGATGTTTCTTCTAATTGAGTTTTCCATAGTCATGTAAAAATTTTTTTTTTTTAAAGGACAAAGGTAGAACCTCTAATTTAAAACCTTCAAGATTGAAATTCTAGATCATTATGTATAGGGAACTTTGGAGAATGGAAAAGTAGTTGCAGTGAAGAAATTAACTTTACGACAATCAAAGAGGATGGAGGAAGAATTTGAGAGTGAAGTAAAGCTCATTAGCAATGTTCATCATCGGAATCTTGTTCGACTTCTTGGATGTTGCTGTAAAGGCGATGAGAGAATTTTGGTCTATGAATACATGGAAAAGACCAGTCTTGACAAATTCATATTTGGTATCTCGTATATATCAACCAAAAAACCTTTTATATATTGTTCTTTAAGCTTTTCTTATTTTATGTTTTAATAACACTGTGACATGGGATAATTTGGTCTATGAATACATGGAAAAAACCAGTCTTGACAAATTCATATTTGGTATCTCATATATATCAACCAAAAAACCTTTTATATATTGTTCTTTAAGCTTTTCCTATTTTATGTTTTAATAACACTGTGACATGGGATAATTTGGTCTATGAATACATGGAAAGATCAGTGTTGACAAATTCTTATTTGGTATCTCATATATATCAACCAAAAAACCTTTTATATATTGTTCTTTAAGCTTTTCTTATTTAATGTTTTAATAACACTGTGACATGGGATAATTTGGTCTATGAATACATGGAAAAGACCAGTGTTGACAAATTCATATTTGGTATCTCATATATATCAACCAAAAAAGCCTTTTATATATTGTCCTTTAGGCTTTTCTTATTACTGTGACATGGGATAATTTCAATTTAACAATGAATCATTGACTCCTCTAATAAAAATTGATTCGTATCTCATAATTTTACTGAAGAACTCAATAAATATATTGTCTATTTTCTATTGAAATATTTTGTGAATCGCTTTGAAGTTTTAGCCTTTTTTTTCTTTCCCAGGCAAAAAGAAAGGTTCACTTAATTGGAACCATCGATGGGATATAATTTTAGGAACAGCAAGGGGTTTAACTTATCTACATGAAGAATTTCATGTTTGCATTATACATAGAGATATAAAGACTAACAACATCCTATTAGATGATGATTTGCAACCTAAAATTGCTGATTTTGGTTTAGCAAAGCTCTTACCCGAAGACAAATCTCATCTTAGCACAAGATTTGCAGGAACATTGTAAGTTGAAATAACTTCTTCTTCTTCTTTTTTGGTTGTAATTTTCGTAATTTTCACAGATTCTTTGAAGCATTATGCAACGTATGCATAAGCAAGTCGAACACTCATATTACACCGATAGATAGTTTTTAATTAACTTTTCCTCAATACAAGCAATAATTCATGAAGAAAGAATTCATGTTGATGTGGGATTTGATGCAATACTTTGTAGCTGTCAATTTAAGATTTTGATGGTTCTTACTTTCTTACACATTTTGTTTATTCCAAATATTGTGTGTTTTTTGATCCATTGTGATGATCCATGATGTAAAAAATATTATCTATTTTTTCAGAGGATATGCAGCACCAGAATATGCAATTCATGGACAATTATCAGAGAAGGTTGATATTTATAGCTACGGTGTTGTGGTGCTAGAAATTATTAGTGGTAAAAGAAACAGTGAATTAAAGCTCGATGGTGATGAGGAAGGCGAATTTCTCCTTCAGAAAGTAAGATGACTATTTAAAATCACATTTTTTGTAAAGAAAACTTATATGAAAGATAGTATTTCTCTGGTCCAAAATATAAGATTAACTTTAAAATGTAATTTGAACTACAAAATGAGTTTTATATTTAGAACTCGAATAGTTGTATAATAGTTTTTGATAAAGTTCATGGCCTATATAATAATTTTTATCCCAACTCATCTTAACTCTTTAGAAGAGCCGTTCCTTTTTTATTAGCACACTTGGTAATATACTCATTTGGTCCGTAATAGAAGACTCAAATTCTTAAATTAATTCTGATTCAAATATAAAACCTATTTTTCATATTTATCAATTTTTTCTAAATTACCCCAATAGTATTCCTTTAATTATAATCAAGTAACTGAGGGAGGGAGGATATTAAGAAAGATGATTATAGTGTTTTAGGAAAAACATGTCATTTTTCTTATAATTAACTAACTTACCTAACTTCTTTAATCTAATCAAATTAGTTAAATAAGCCTTATATTAAGGACCGGAAGAGTATATTTAAAAAAAATTACTATGAGTTTTCCCTTCTCTTTAATTTTCTACACTTCTTGATCCTTTTCATTGTTATCTCACTTGGCAGGCTTGGAACTTATATAGGAAAGGCTTACATTTAAAGTTGATTGATGATACCTTAGACCCCAATGATTATGATGCAGAGGAAGTGAAGAAAATCATAAAGATTGCCTTACTTTGCACACAAGCATCTGCGGAATTAAGGCCAAAAATGTCTGAAGTAGTTGCTTTGCTCCAACAAGAATGTTTATCAGAGGATATAAGACCCACTATGCCTATTTTGATTGAAATTAAGTAGAGGTACACGGAAGCCACCTTTAACTCTTTCGTTTTATATCATTAATTAGCAAGATAATTGTACCTCGTAGGAAGGTGTTACAGGCGAGATCAAGTTTTGAACCCAAAAATGAGGGAGGGGGGGAAAAAAAAAACTCATAACATCATGCTTGGTGGATGATTCGGATTGATACATTAATTTCTTTCCCCTTTTTACGCTTATCTGTTCATGGTTTAGCTTAATCTGCAAGGGTACGGTTCGCAAGTAGTATAAAGGTATCATTTCATCAAAGACAACTAAAGCTAGACAAGTTAAAAATCATAATTGTGCATGTTTGGAATAGCAGTAGAAAAAGTAACTTATCTTTTGGCTAAGGCATTGGGAGGAAAAAAGTAACTTATAGGTGAGATAAGTTAGTTTGCAAATTTAAGAGCTGTTTGTCACAGCTTTTATCTAATCTAACTCATGGGTCAAAAGTTGCTTTTTTAAACATAAAACTTATGACTAATACAAAAGTACCTTTTGGAATTAAAAAGCATTTTTGTCCCTATGTTTATGTTGTTCTTAGATTTCTCTCTCTATATATTCTTTGTCCTTCTTAATCAATTTTTAGTTATTTATTTTTAATATTCTTTTAAGTGAAAATAATTTTTAATAGTTTTTATAATATTCTTAATTTTTAATATTATTTTTCATTTTATATTAACATAAATTAGGCAGAGTACATCATCTAATTAATTATGTAATATTATCTGGTTCAAAAATTTCCACATTACTATGATTTCTAATTTAAATATATTTTATTCATTAAATATAACTTTTTGTCATTATAATACTTTGACATTATTATATTTTTAATTATTTTTTTACTATTTAATAAAAATCATACTTATTTTGGTCATTCTACAAACTAAACTTATTCAATTATAATACAAACAACTTTTTTACTTTACAAACTAACTTTTACAAAAGTCAGTCCAAACATAAATTACATTACTCAATCTAACTTTTACACAATTTGACTTTTCTAAAATTCCAATTGAAAATAAATTATTTTTTCTACCACTAATTCAAACAGACCCTAAAGCCAGACAAGTTAAAAATCATAATTGTGCCAGTTTGGAATAGCAATAAAAAGAAAAGTAGCTTCTCTTCAATTTGATTTTTAAAAAAAAAAAAGTTAAATTAGGTAAAAGTTAGATTAGATAATATGATTTATATTTGGATTGACTTTTGAAAAAGTTAGATTGAGTAAAAATAAAAGTTTTTTTTATTATGATTGAGCAAAGTAAGTTTAGTTTATAAAATTACTAAAATGAGTATGACATTTATTAGATAATGTAAAATGAAAAAAAAAGATACCAATTTACATAATACAATAATTTTAAACTATTTTAAGTTGGAAGAAGTTACATTTAATGAAATAAATATATTTAGATTAAAAAATTTACAGGACATATTTTTTAATACAAAAATAATTTGAATTTAGATTAAATTAAACTAAAAATTTCCTCATATATCAGAGAATTAAATGCTAAAAGGGAAAAAAAATATCTCTACGAAACTCCAAACAAAGAGCTACTGAAACATGTCAACGTGTATTCACTACCTCTTTTATTTAATTAGTTTTTATTTATTACTTTCCAGGCCCCAAATTTTTTTGCCTTTTCTTCATCTCCCTCCATGCTACCCAACCTACAACGATGACTTTACTCTCGATGGTCCCACGGCGGCCAGGAGTTGGAGATGGCGAGCACGACTAGGCGACAGCAAGGACAAGTCGGACGAGAAGGGAAAAGGAGTAGATGAAGGAGCAAGGATATCGAGCCAAGAAGAGTAAGCGGAGAATGGAGGAAAAGAGTGAGAAAAAATTTTGAACTCAAGATCCCTAAGTATACACAACCTTTTTGTTACCCTAAGCAACCATCTCATCATTGTCAAAAATCTATAACAACTAATGAAAATATTAAATGACCATCTCATCATCCTTTATATATATATATATATAAAATTTCAAGGCCATAGAACATCTATCAACCTGCTATGCCACTTAACTGCGAGCTTGTCCTTTCAGCCACTCTATAATAAATAATTAAAATATTAATTAACTTATAATATTTTTCAGAGCCATTAGAATTAATTTCAAAAGCAGCCTGAATCTTCCCATGTTAAGAATTGTATTCAAATATGTTTTGTTATATCTGGTTTATTTTTGGTGTATTAGAGCCTAAACCCAATAAAAGTTAGGCTACTATATGAATGACGATATATATGGGTCCGGAGAGGAAGTATTACCTTATTTAAAATTTAAATCCTAACAACTAGCCATATGCAAGACATGGGAGCATTTGAAGAGTCTTTTTTTTTTTGTTGATTTAATTGAGAGAGTCAATTTTGGACAGACTGGTGAATAACTCTCATACAACTTCTCTTTCAGTTAGCTTCTCATCTCTTTCATCTGGTGACATTTGTTTTGTAACTTGTAGGGTATTTCATGTGTACTACTAGAAAAAATACATATAACGATGCAAAACAACAGCAGTTAAGAAGAAAAATGCTACGAAAAAAAAGGTGGTGGCATTTTTGTAAATAAGTGTTGTGGCTCTTCACTTTTCATAAGGGTTTTATTGATAACCACCATGGAAAGTTTTGAATTATGCCGTGATATGGTTCAGTTTTTCACATTGTCACAGTTTCCCCTTAGCGCACTATGGTCCCCCTCTCTCCCACCACCACTGAACTGCCATTGCTGGCCATTCCCCCCTCTTTCTTGCTGTTTAAAGTCCTCCATTTCACTTGTGATTGTTTGCCGCCATCTTCGCTGCCCATCTTCTCGCATTTGAATTGTCTCTACTAAGTGAGTATCCTCTTCTTTCATTCTTTTCATTTTTTCTTGGTTTCTTGGATGTTTTAACTATAAAAATCTATTGTATTTCAAATAGGTTGATTGGTTTTACATTTTAGATGTCTTGCATTGTTTATTTTGTATTTTTTATGTACTTGAGGTGTTGATTGGTGCCATTTCGTGTTAGAAAACCTCAATTCCTTCCTCTATACGACATTAGAAACATGTGTAAATATTTAAAGTTGATTAGTTTTGAAGTTTTTGATTTTTTTTAATAATTTTTTATATTTATTTCGAAATTTGATATTTTTTTATAATAAACTTGAGAATTTACTAATAAATAATTTGTTCAGTGTTTTGTGAACTTTTTTTTCATTGTGAACTTTGATTGATAATAAATTCTTGTTTAAAATTTCATGGTAAATGGATATTATTTGTGCTCCCATCCAAGGAACAAAAACCAAACTGGACACTAAATCGGTTGAGGTAGTGGTTCAAGGGTCAGTTGGTCGGACTGGGGTCAACTCAGGGTCCAACCAGTCATATTAAAATAATATAATTTAATTAAAAATAGCAAAATAAAACAACATTAACACTCACTAATAACAAAATATAAGAAAATATGACAATAATTTGATTGTAACAATAACAAAGTATCACAACATTGAAAATGTATATCTTTATGGTTCATCATTAATTAAAATTAATAATTATTGATACCAAAATTATCATTAAAATTCATTTAAATTTATATGGGCTAATATATTAGGAGCTGTATGAGAAAAAATACGATTAATAACAGCATAATCACTCAAATCGGTTTATTACCCGTTCACACAAGTTTTTTTCGGTTTTCATTAGTTCACACCAGTTTGACCAGTTCTCTGTCAGTTCAACTCCTTCTCAGTTTAGTATCCAAACCGAATCAGTCCATTGACCGGTTCGCTGATTTACCGGTTGAACCGGCCGGTCCGAACCGGTTTTTTGTTCACTGGTTCGCAATTTGGATTCAAAAGTTTCAGCTTTAAGAATATTTATTCACTGAATTGGTTTGAGATTGAATTGTTACTTTTGTTTTATTTGTTATATTTCTTCAAATTTATCATGTCTTTGTTTATTACATTGTTAGTTTGGTTGGTTGATTGATTTGTCTATTTTTTAAATAATTTGGGATTTGTTATAGGGAAAATTAGAATGAAGGACCTAAAGGGAATAATACTTTTACAAAAATTTATTTCTTTAAGTATGTGTTTTAATTTATTTTTACAAAAAGCTAAATTTTATATACAAATCCAATTTTATTTTTTCTATGACATTAAATTAGAAGCAAGTGTTCTAAAAGAAATTATATTAAATTAATTTAAAATTTTTATAAAAATTTATGCATGTTGAAATATGTTATGAAGAATAGTTTTGATTTTGATTAAAATAATAAAAATGATTTATTATTAACTATTTTACAAAACTTATATATGTTTGTCTAATTATATATTTTTATCAACATTTTTGCTTATTCATTATATGTAACTATTTTTTTTTTAGAAATTATTTAATCTAATTTTTAAAAGTAATTGCAATTATGCTCATTGACTCTGTAGAATAATGGATCATAGTTGGATGAAAGCTAAAAGAATTAGCAAATGATATGAGGATGGAGTTGAAAGGTTTCTTGAGTTTGCTCAGAGAAATGCCCCTAGTAAAAGAGATGGATTGTATTATTGTCCTTGTGTCAAATGCTTAAACAATAGTTGGCGGAGTATTCCTGAGATAAGAGAGCATCTTATCTGTGATGGGATAAATTTGAGATATACAAATTAAATATGGTATGGAGAAATTAGAAAGACTACAATATCTAGAAAGAAAAAGGTTATGAATTAAGACTTTAGTGATAGAATTTTGGATATGTTTTGTGACATATACGGTCTGAGTCCTCTACACAGTTCTCTCCCACATGTGAAACCTTGTGTAGTGATGCAGAGACGCCGTTGTACTCAGGGTGTAAAGATGATTACATAAGATTGACAACCGTGTTGAAATTGATGAACTTGAAGGCAAGGTTAGACCGATGCTAGTTTCACATAATTGCTTGAACTATTAAGTGATATTCTTCCAAAAGGGAATTCACTTCCAAAACGAATATATAAGGCAAAGAAAATCTTATGTTCGATGGGTTCGGAATATGAGAAGATACATGCGTGCTCTAATAATTGTATATTGTTAAAAAATGAGTATGAAGGGTTGAATAAGTGCCCTAAATATGGGACTTCAAGATACAAAGTTAAGAAAGATAATGGTGATTATAATGAGATAACCAAAGGTCCTCCTTTGAAGATTCTATGGTATCTTCCAATAATACCATGATTTAAGCGTATTTGCTAATGCCACAGACGCAAAGAACTTGAGATGGCATTCTGATGAGAAAATATGTGATGGAAAACTTCGTCACCCAGCAGATTCTTCTCAATAGAAAATAATAGATCAAAAAAATTTTCAATTCGGTAGTAAGCCAAGAAACCTTCGGCTAGGACTTTGTATGGACGGAATTAATTTATATGATAATCTTAGTAGCATTGTTCGCACCGCAAGTGCACGGGTCGTGACAAGTAATAAAGTGATGAGAAAGATCGTTCCCGCAGAGATTTGTATAAAAATCAAGACCAAACAAAAGGCTAGGTGAATTTAATTAAGTTGAGCCAACCAATTCTTTTGATGGGAAAAGTGAATTTTGAAAGTAACTTTTAAAACTAGAAAGTAATAAAAGTAATTGATTCTTAAACTTCAAGGGATAAGAGGGCCCAAAATTATTCATCCCCCTTGTAGTTCATAACCTTTGAATTATCTCCTCTCATAAATGTTCTTAATGAAAATATGTGTTGGTCTAAAATTCAAAAGGTACTTGTAAAAGCTTTCTCAAGTCAAGCACAAGTATTTAATTCCATTAATTGCTCAATCTCTTGTTACAATTAATAAAACCCAATTTTTAAGCTTCAATCCTAAAGTGATTATGCAAGGTTGGTACGTATATCTCTATCTTACCAATAAAACCATCCATTTAACAAGCAAACTTCAAATTTGTGCACAATTTTACCCAAGTTCTACACTTAATCTAACCTTCTCAAGTATCAATCAAGTGAACAAATCAACTAAATGGTGATCAAGCATTTGGAAGCATTAAGAGAAGAGTAAAATAAACACACATGTCATTAACCACAAAAAGAGAGGAGCAATCAAGAGTTAATCCACACAAGGGTTCAAAATAATCCTAGAACAAAGTATTTAGCTATTTATAGTCAACCACAAGCCATAAATATAAAGGAAATTCACAGCCATAGTAGATTACAAGAGAGGGAATGGATGAGAAATAGAAAAACCAAGAAGATGAAGCTCCAAATCTCTTCCAAAGCTCAATCCCTTGCTTCCAACTCTTCCAACACCCAAACCCTAGCACACAAAGCTCTCAAGAGTGCCCAAGAAGTCCAGAATGCCAAAACCATCACATTTCTCCTTCCATTTAACTCTAACAGTACGTTAATAATTGAAATGCACTGCAGCAGATTTTCTTCACTCGCTATGGATTAGCTGTGGCGAATCAACAATGAATCGCCACAAATTTCACCCCTCTCGGGCTGCATTTTCCTTGTGTTTGCTATAGCAATGGCTATGGCAAACCAACAACAAATGTATTAAAAAATGAGAGTTTTCTACATTAGTCTTTAGAGCTCTTTCATGCTTTCTTCCAGCTAATCTACTTTTCAAGAGTGTCTTACATAGCTTGAAAACACTGGTCTCCATTCTCCTACTTAAAAAAGAAATATGTAAGTTCTAAACAACTCTAAATAATCACAATTATCTCAAGAGTGTTCTAAAAAGCTAAACTAAACACATTTTCCTTAAAGGCTTTATTTCTATACACAATTTAACTCTTAAAACAAGAAGTTAAGAAGGAAAATATGATAAAAAAGATATGAATTTCTTAGAGTTAACACTGGCATATGGAAATTTGTCAGGATACAGTGTTAAGGGACATAAAACATGTTCGATATGTGAAGAAGACACTCTCTACATGCAACTTAAACATGGAAGGAAGATAGTCTAACATGGTCATAGAAAGTTTCTTAGTCAGCACCACCCTTACCTTAGGTTGAAGAAGGCATTTAACGTCTCACAAGAATATCAAATGGCTCTAATACCATTAACTGGAGAGTGGAGAGAATTAATGTGGTCTTCGGTAAAAAGAAGAAGAAGACTGCTGGTGAGAGGTATGTATGGATAAAAATATCTATCTTTTTTGATCTTCTATATTGGCAAAGTCTTAATGTGAGGTATAGTCTAGATGTGATGCATGTTGAGAAGAATGTATGTGAGAGCTTGTTGATACACTTTTATATATAAGTGAAAAGATTTAGGATGGAATCAACACAAGACAGGATTTAGTCAAAATTGAAATAAAAGAACTCTTCCACCCAAAGAAAGAGAGGGTAAGAGGGCTTATTTACATCCAGCTATACACACATTATCAAAAGAAGAGAAAACAAGTTTCTGTGGTTTTCTTAATAGCATTAAGATGCCATAAGGTTATTCCTCTAATTTGAGCAAACTTGTTTCAATACAAGATTTGAGGATAACGGGGACAAAGTCTTATGATTCTCATGCGTTGATGCAACAATTACTTCCAGTTGCTATTCGAGGTATTGTGAAAAATGATATGAGAAGCACTATTACAAGACTTTGTATGTTTTTCAATACCATTTGCAGCAAAGTCATTATCCTACTAAGTTAGATGAATTAGAAAATGAAGGTTATGTGATCCTCTCCCAATTGGAAATGCACTTTCCTCTATCACTTTTTGACATTATGGTCCACTTAATAGCTCTTCTTATGTGAGAGATAAGACTTTGTGTCTCTGTGTGTTTAAGGTAGATGTACCCATTTGAGAGATACATGAAAATCCTAAAAAAGTACTCTAAGAATGCTTATCGACCTAAGGTATCAATTGTTGAGAGATATATAGTTAAGGAGACAGTTGAGTTTTGTAATGCATATCTTGATAGGGTAAAGATAGTTGGACTTCCTCAATCTTGACATAATCAGAGGAGCAGCAAGGGAACACAGGGTGTCGTAGTGAAGTCTATGCCAAGAGAAGTTGTAATGCAATCACATCTATATATTTTAAATAACACTAAGGAAGTTTTGCCTTACTTGGATGCTCACAAGAATATGCTGAAGAACTTGAATCCAAGAAAGAATGATATGTAACTAGCTAATGAGCATAACAAGTCATTTGCAAAGTGGTTCAAGCAAAAAGTGTTAAAGATAGCAATCCTTCTGAGACAATACAACAGCTTGCCACAGGGTCTTGTTTTGAGGTTATGTGTTAGGGTGGATATGACATAAATGGTTATTTATTTTATATAGAAACCTCAAATGATAAGAGTACTATGCAAAATAGTGGGATGATGTTAGTTGCTGAAGCTATGCATTTTGCTAGTTCAAAAGATAGAAACCCAACGTTGGTATCAATGTCCTATTATGGAGCAATAGAAGAGATATGGGAGGTTAGCTATATCAAGTTCAAAATTCCCGTCTTCAAATTTAAGTGGGTTAATAGTAATGATGTGCAAGTAGATGAAGAATTTGGATTTGTTTCGATCGATCTTGAGAGTGTTGGATATGGAGATAAGCCATTTATTTGAACAAGTCAAGCGAAACAAGTATTGTATGTTACCGATCTAGCAAAGAAGAAGTTGTCTATTATGGTCTAAGGTAAGAGGCAAGGAGTTGGTAGAGATGACAGTAACTCAGAGTTTAATCTCGATGAAACCTCACCTTTCACAGTTACTCAACCTAAAACAGTTGAATTAGAATTGGTAGATGATGACTATGTTGTTAGAGGTGACCATTGTAAAGGAATTTGAGAGGATAATCGTTGTAAGACCTAAATAAATTATTTGATGTTTCTTATTAAATTCATTTCATATTTATCATGTATTCATAATGTGATTTTTTTTGGTTAAATATACCTGATGTTTTATGTTAACTTTACTTTATGTTTCTTATTCTTACATTTCTTGGTTATTCTTTGAACATAAAATGGATGGATCTGGTCAACAAGGTTCTAGCGATGGCAGCTTCTTTACTAGCAAGAGAAAGGATAGAGGGCCAACTCGTATGAAGAAGTTGGCTTTACGTGATGCGACCACATAGTCCATGAGGATTACAGTAGAGTTTAATGATGATTTGAAAGTTGTAGGTCCCGAAATGGCTCAATTTACTAGTTATGTGGGTTATTCCGCATATAGTAAGATTGGG
This sequence comes from Neltuma alba, assembly GCF_004799145.2. Classification (NCBI taxonomy): domain Eukaryota; kingdom Viridiplantae; phylum Streptophyta; class Magnoliopsida; order Fabales; family Fabaceae; genus Neltuma; species Neltuma alba. Next base: position 62,131 of record NW_021634688.1, read on the forward strand.
ATTAACATTCCTAATTGGAGGATGGTAGACAAAGATTTGAAGCAAACCATTTAGGAGAATATTTTGGTACATTACGAATTCTTTTCTCTATTTGTTTCAATTATAATTGCTTATTTACTTGTAACTCTATTGTATTGTATTGCAGCTGACATTTGATATTCTTGTAACTGAGGAAATGAGAGACCATCTATTTAAGCAACTCGATGAAAAGTAGGGGGATTTTAAATCTATGCTTACAAGAGAGTATCTTCGTGGAAAAAGAAAGGGTGAGCATCCTAAGGATCGATATTCTTTTGTTAGTGATGAGGCATGGGAGAGGTTTGTGAAACAACGTCAAGACCCTGCATTTCAAGTTTGGTTTCTTCAAACTTAGTTTTTAATGAATTTATATTTTATTTAACTAAACTAACTTTGCTGAATTTGTTTCATTGTCATAGGCATTAAGTAGGAAGAATAAGCAAATATCTGAGCAGAATGTGCATCCACATACCATGTCTCGTGCAGGGTACGGTGGGTGGGAAAGAAGTATGATGGAGGAGTAGAAAAAGAATGCACAGATGGCTGCTGCTTCAAATCCTATTGGCTATATTTTACCCATTGAGTGTCCTTCTCGCTAAGAAAAATGGAAGGCAGTGAGGGTTAAAAGGGGTCAATATATCACTCCAGAGTCTGCTACTGTTACTGAGAGGGTTATAAGTAATATTTATGCATTATGCTTTATTAATTACTTTTTTCAATTATCTTAAATTGAATTTTTTTCTTTTAATGTTACATGATACACTTAAGGAGCAATTATCCTAAGGTATATTTGTTCCTCATAGATAAATGGATATCTTGGCCACTACCATTGGAAAGGCAGACCATTACAGAGTCAGAGGACCACCTAAAGGGATTGTCATTAAACAGTTCTTTAGCCCCAGTTCACAAAGAAGCACTGGATCATCCTTTGCTAGCATGGTATCTAAAGAGGAGCTCGACCAGTGATTATAGGAAGAAACAGAGAGTTCGATCTTAACTCAATGAAGAACACAAGGCGGAGAGGCAAAAGATGCGTGAGGAGTTTGATACAAAGTTTCAACAGGCTATGATGATGGTGGGCATAATCGGATTCTAGATGCCCTGAGTGTCTGAACCTTCCCAAGTAATAATGACACATCTTCTTAAATCTTCTAAAAGTTCATTTCATCCATTCAAACTTATTTAATATGCCTTAACTAACTTCTTTTTATGTTTCAGGGTTCACCTATGATGAAAACTAAGAAGGGCAGCAATAATCAGATGCAGCAGCTGACAGTATCTGACCCTGACCCTAGCCTTGACCTTGCCAAAGACAATAGAATGCCGTGTGCTCTCTATGTGGACTTTGAAGATTCATCTATTCATGTCGCTAATGATCAAGCATTCTCAGGCACAATGATCCACGGCATTAAAGTTCCAAAGGATCAAGTAAGGGTGACGGTGGATAGAATCCATAGTGGTCAAGGCGGTACACCAGTGCCCAACCTTCCTGATGAGGTTCGACTATTGGCTCAGGCTAAAGGATATTTCATTTTGTGGCTAAAGAGACTTGTTGGAAAGCCAGCAACAAAGAAGATGACAACAAAAAAGGTGACAAAGAGCGCATTATCAGATCCTGTCCTCCTGCCCCTTCTGATGATATTGTGGTTATGTATTCCAATTTGGCGCTTCTTTATTCCATGGTAGCAAACATAGAGAAGTCCCTTACTTTCAAGATACTATTGGGGATTGTGGGTTCAGATGTAACATACGACTTCACCATTGATAAGAAGGACCTCATTCAGTTCCTCAACTTTGAGAAGCTAGAGATAGTCTTCATGTAGCTGGCTATTTTGTAAGTTACATTATCATTTTCTTATTTCATGTTATACTTATACACGTTCCAGTGTTTCTTATTTAAACAACAGGCATTTTACTAAAATTTGTCGGTAGGGAGGACTAGAAGGAACATATGGCTTTTATGTGTCCTCAAATGGTGTAGAAAATAGTCAATACTGTGGAAGCGAGATCGGTCTACATTATTACTACAATGACTCAAACGAAAAAGAAAATATATTTTGCATCTTACATGGAAGGGTAAGTATATTATTGTATTTGAGATACACAAGTTGTATATTTAGGATTATAACTAACATAGTTTGTATTTTGTAGTTATTATTGGACCCTAATTGTTTGTACTCCTTTTGATAACAAAGTCTACTGGATCGATTCCCTCCGTGGAAGTCCAACCAAATAAACCAGAGATGTCATTGACATGTTAGTTTATGTTTATATATTTATTATGTGTAAAGTTTATAAAATCGTGCTCTAATATCATTTTTTTTATTGCTGATAGGGCTTTTCATAGTTTCAATGTTGTGGCTAAGTAGCAAAATAGGCAACCACGAAGATGGATTCTCCCACAAGTATATTATTTTGAGCTAAATATATGCTTATAAATCTTTTCAATAATCAAAATTAATGTTTATAATCAAAGTCTGATATTCAATTTTATATTTTATTTTGTCAGTACCTTTGTCAACCTAGGAGTGTTGAATGTGGATATTATGTCATCTGATACATGAATGATATCATTAAGACATGGGTGACTGAGAAATTAAACGTGGTAAATATAGGTTACATTGCATGTAATTTTTCAATTCTTTTTACATTTTTAATCAAGTTGACTGATGACTATGTTATTTTTTATTTACAAGCATTCCAAAATGCTACGCCATACGATATGGAGGAAATCAACTTGATGAAGGGTACTTTGTCAACAACATTGCTACAGAATTTTAAAAATGTGAAATAGTTAGGTAATTCCTTACATTTTAATTCATTGTTTAATTATTAACTAGTTGATTATTTGTTGATATATTAGGTGATTCAATAAGAATTGGATGTTAGTGTTCATATAGTCATCTTGAAATTGTTCTGCATATTCTTCTGCTCTGCTAGTTGATTTGGGTCTGTAAACTGCAGTGAGGTAGTAAAAGAAATTCTCGTAGTATTTTTTTTAAAAAAATTGAGTTTTTAATGATGGTTATTTGTATAACCGCCGTTAAAAACATTTATCATGGCGATTATATTAATAACTGTCATGTTTTATTCTCCTTTCAATATCGACAGTATCCATTTCACCTCTAAAACCAACGTGAAAAACCTTAATTACCCGCTGTTAAAAGCTTTTTTTTCTAGCAGTGGTGATTCCACATTACGTGGGCAAACCAACACATTAGATTTTTGGTATGCCCTGAAATCCTTCAAAATACTTGATGCGTAAGGATGCATAGTTATGGAAAAATTCTTTATCTTTCAATGAACTATGATTAACGAACCTAAGTTCATAATATTAATAGAAGCAGAAAACAATCAAACACACGTCAGCATTTGGCAGTTTTAGGATATCAAATACCACATATAGTATAGTACAATCATGATTCAAAGGCTTTCATATTCAATAAATTATTTTACACCAAATGCCAAGTTGCCATGATTTCTCATAACTCTTGCACAATGGAAAAAGAAGGAGAACACTTTATTTACTTTTCCATTTTCACCATTGTAAACTCGCTAGGGTCAAACTTCAAGTGAGCCTTAACTGTATGATCATGTGGGATGTAATCACCTTCCCGATAGAGTGGAAGTGGACATAGTAGCATTTGATGAAGATGAACCATTATTCACCGAGGTTTCTCTTCTGGATCCAAATCTAGGATGCACATAAATAGGCATAGTAGGCAGGTCATGCTCCATTAAGCTCTTTCTTTTGAGCATTCTAACAATTTGAGACATTTTTGGCCTTGCTGCAGGAGATGCTTGTGTGCAAAGCAAACCAATCTCTATGATTTTCTTGACTTCCTCTGCATGATACTCCTTTGTGTCTAAGGTTTCGTCCACAAACTCTATATGCATTCCTCTCTCATATAGTTTCCAAGCCTAGGAACAAAATGATCATATAATGAAACAAAGGGTTAAGTGAGGCATATTTCATTAGATCATTGAATTTATACATTATGAGCTGCACATGAAGTTCCCTCTACAAAAAGCACTCCTTTTCTAATTAGATTTGTTTTGAGGGTTTACTTACTTTTTGAAGGAGATATTCACCACTATCATCAACCTTCAATGAATTACTTTTTTCTCCACTTATGATTTCTAGGACAACAACACCATAGCTATAAGTGTCAACTTTTTCTGATAATTGTCCATGCATTGCATATTCAGGTGCCACGTATCCCCTAGCAAAAACATATCGTTTGTGGCATGGGGATTCAAAACAACAACAAACATACATAGGACACAATAAAGAAAAGGAAAGATATGAACTCGCAAAATAAATTTGAAAATTTATGCACATTTTCAAATATTGCATCATATTTGAAACGCATCGTTTTCAAATAAAGGTAACAAGGTTTCATGTGGTCAATAAATGATTTTTTTTAACAATATCTCTTGTTTTTGTTTGACATAATAAAAGTGGGTAAAATAGGATGAAGTGTATATGCATTCACTTACATTGTTCCAGCAAATGGTTCATTGAGACGAGATTGGTCTCTTGGCAAAAGCTTTGCCAATCCAAAATCAGAAATTTTAGGCTGAAAATCATCACCCAAGAGAATGTTGCTAGTTTTTACATCTCTATGTATGATACAAATATGAAATTCCTCATGAAGATATGCCAAGCCTCTTGCAGTGCCCAAAATTATTCCATAACGTTGTGTCCAATTAAGAGAACCTTTATTTTCACCTATTTCCAACACTTCAGAGAGTAAGAAAAAGAAAAAGAAGAATAGAGGAATCAAAGTTGATTGAAACAATAGAAGAAATTCATGTAGGCGTTTGAGTTTGTCTACCATATAAGAATTGGCCAACATTTTTGTTTTTCATGTATTCATAGACAAGAAATCTCTCTTGGCCTTTATTGCAACATCCCAGAAGCCGAACAATATTTCGATGATGAATATTACTTATCAACTTCACTTCACTCTCAAATTCTTTCTCTGTCTGTTTGGATTGGCCTAAAACCAATTTCTTGATAGCAACTACTTTTCCATTTTTCAGAGTACCCTCACTACAAAAAAATAGACTTTAGGCGACGACTTTCGGCGGCGACAAAAAAAGTCGCCGCTGAAAGTCCACTTTCGGCGGCGACACCAAAAAGTCGCCGCTGAAACCAAAACTTTCAGCGGCGACAAAAGTGTCGCCGCCGAAAGTGGACTTTCAGCGGCGACTTTTCTAGTCACTGCTGAAAGTTCGCCATTGAAACCAAGACTTTCAGCGGCGACAAAAGTGTCGCCGCTGAAAGTGGACCTTCAGCGGCGACTTTTTTTATCGCCGCCAAAAGTGGACTTTCAGCGGCGACTTTTTTTGTCGCCGCTGAAAGTATAATATAATAATATATATTTTATTTTACAATATTAATAAACAAATTGCCGAAAGTGGACCTTCAGCGGCGACTTTTTTTGTCGCCGCCGAAAGTAGACTTTCAGCGGCGACTTTTTTTGTCGCCGCTGAAAGTATAATATAATAATATATATTTTATTTTACAATATTAATAAACAAATTGCCGAAAATGGACCTTCAGCGGCGACTTTTTTGTTGCCGCCGAAAGTGGACCTTCAGCGGCGACTTTTTTTGTCGCCGCTGAAAGTATAATATAATAATATATATTTTATTTTACAATATTAATAAACAAATTGCCGAAAATGGACCTTCAGCGGCGACTTTTTTTGTCGCCGCCGAAAGTGGACCTTCAGCGGCGACTTTTTTTGTCGCCGCTGAAAGTATAATATAATAATATATATTTTATTTTACAATATTAATAAACAAATTCAATCTGGCTCAGCGGCAAGAAGGTTGGACACGAAGGGAGGCGGTCACAAGTTCGAACCTGGAAGAAGACACATTTAAGGTGAAAACACTTTCGGCGGCGACATTTGTCGCTGCTAAAACTTCTAAAAGTCGCCGCTGAAAGTATCTTTTAACGGCGACCTTTTTAGTCGCCACTGAAAGTTTTCAGCCACGGCTGCTACGGCAACGACTTTTCAGCGGCGACTTGTCGCCGCAAAAAACTTTTGGCGGCGACTTTTGTACTTTCAGCGGCGACTTTTGTCGCCGCTGAAAGTCAATTTTTTTGTAGTGCCTGTTCAACAAAGACACTATACTTAACGATGGTAGAACATGCTTATAGAAAGTTCTATCTTTGTTTGAAGTAATGTGATGTTTAACGATACACATTAACTATCAAGCAAAGGATAGTATTTTTTTTGTCTAAGATCAACCTTTGCTTCTTTCATGAGGTGAATTCATACAAGAAGAAAATATATTAAATAAAACATTACAGATATCGTATGATGAAATCGTAGCATAGTGTATGACAAATATTAACAAGCCTATATTTATACCATTAAATGATATGTCATTGAAATACGGAAAAAGAATGTTTTAATTTATAAGATTTACCTTCTATACATCACCAAAGGCTTGTTCTCCTAGTTTATTTTTTTCACTGAAATTTTTTGTCGCTGACTTTAGATCTTTATACCTATAATTGACCGGGCCTTTTAACTCAGTTGCTTCCAAAATATCACCTGTAAGGAAAACCAAAGTGGACAAATCTCTCAACAAAATCAAAGCATGACATTAAATCATTTCAAATTAAATAATGAAGACCTTTTCAGTTATCATACCTGTAGGAACCGTCTTGGATGATTTTGCTCGAATATACAAAGCAAATAATGCAAGGATAATCAAAATAGTAGATACTCCTCCCACGACTCCACCAATAATGGCCTTCTTCTTGCTTGCATCTCCTAAAAGTCACGAAGAAAAATGTTGACCCAGCGAATTTTCACCGGAGCATATATACGCAAAATATGGAAGCCATTTCAAAAGTTTATTATAACCCACCTTCTTTCAAGAAGAGATTGATGTTAGTGGTTTGATTATCAGCAAAGAAGGCAGTGGTGGAATATCTCATGAAGCACCCAAAATCAAAAGTCTTGGCATTCGAGTTTGGGAGGCAAATCTGAAAGTTTCTCAAGGCAATGTTCAAGCAATTGTCGCAACCACTTTGTGTGAGAGTCTCAAGACATTGAGCAAAGGCATAAATGTTTGAGCCGTTACTGTTAGGTACTCTCGTTTTAGTGGCTGCAAAGTAACCATTGATTCTTGGGGTGGCTATTTCCAGATTCTTTATCACTTGTTGCACAGTTGAAGCAAGTTCAGTTGAATTTCTTGTTTCATTCCCACAATAAATGTTGTTTCCTGCGTCTGTGGACTGGTTAAAGAAGGTATTGCTCTCGTACCTGCATAAAACACAAGAGAGGAACAAAAATATTTTATTGTGATGGAATATTTGGGAAACTGAATTTCTTGTATTACATTAATTAATATAATGTATTTATACTAGTGATAAACCAGGATAATTACATAGCAAACTTAGATGTGCTAATCTATGCTTCAAATATATAATAGCAAATGAGTTATAATGTGTTATGTGCATAAGCGATTTAAGAAAAGCTGAAATTGGCCAAGTACCGGAGCAAGCAGCCGTCGTATATGATGTGGGCACCGTCGACGGAGGCAGAGCAGTTGCGTATCTGGACGGCGGCGAAGTCGAAGCAAGAGAGACAGTCGGCGATGGAGAGGTAGTTTCTGCATTGAAAAAGCCCATAAGTGGGGTTGTCACCCTTTACTACCTCCGCCGTGGTGAAGTGTTTGCTTTGGTTGCTGATCTGCGCTCTCATGTCTCGAAACGTTGCGTTTAGGTTGTTCTGGAAGATGGACACATCGCTGACGTTGATTTGGCTGCACCCTATCCTCACAAAAATCGTCTGAGGCTCTGAAACGACGCCGTCAAGCGTCCACCATGACCAGATTGTGAAGCTCAACAAGAAGAAGAAGAAGGGCTTCTGTTGCAGGCGAAGCAGCATGATGTTTTCTTACTTTCAGAGAGAGAGAGAGAGATGAGAGATGAAGGAAGGAAGGAAAGTAGTGGGAGGGGATATATATAAATAAACATGGTGTTGTGTTTCAATAATATCTTTGTTTTGAATATCTTAATTGAATTTATTCTGTTTGCCGCCGTTTTTTTAATACCTTCAAATTATAAGGGTTATTATATATAATCTCGCCATATATAAGCATTTAAAAAATTCAAATACCATTATTTTAAGCCCCAATCATACTCACTTCGCAATACTACTCTCGCATCTAGCCGCCTACCATCACATCCAATCCGCCTATTTTGATTATTTTCTACATCGGTACGCGTAACATTAGGACAAAACTTATTCGGTTAAGTATATTTATTGAGTCAAGTTTTTTAATCGCAGTTGTTATTTTATTATTGTGAGTTGTTAAAATATTATGTATGCTTATAAATTCATTTATGAATACGTGTAAATTTTTATATCATCTCTTATAATATAAATTAGGAATTTTAAATTTTCATATGATTTAGAATTCTAAGTTTTGTGATCATATATGCCGTGAGTGGGTCATAAAGGAATTTAGATGTTATTTTCGCTTGTTCTGTTTATATTTATTTTCTTTTATATCATTGTCTCTATGTCACAATATTCATTAGAAAGATGTCCCAAGAAATATACTCTGTTGTTTAAAAAAGAAAGTCAAGCTTGTTGTTGGACTGATTGTACATGGGGAAGCATCCGAATCCTACTAAATATAATTGATGTAGTCATTTCTTAAAAGAATATTTAGATCTTTTTGTGATTTGATTATATATATGGTAACTTAGGGCGCGGAAAAAATTATGGAAAGGGATGAGAAAATAAGATTAATTAATACTATCTCTTGTTCTTAATATAAAAGATAGTTTAACATCTAATTTAGTTTTAAATATAAAATCCCAGTCGTCTTTGTCTTTTATATTTATCTATTTTTTCTTAAGGTAGTTCTTGTAGTAATTGTACATATTAAATATCTCATCAAATGGTAATTCTAGCTAACATACTCCTCTGGTCTTTAATATAAAACCTATTTAACTAATTTGATTAGATTAAGAAAGTTAGGTAAGTTAATTAATTATAAAAAATATGACATGCTTTTCCTAAAATATCACAATCATCTTTCTTAATATCCTTCCTCCCTCTTCCACTTGATTATAGTTGAAGGAGTATCCATAAGGGTAATTTAGAAAAAATTGATAAATATGAGAAATAGTCTCATATTTAAGGACCAAAATTAACTCAACAATTAGGTCCTATATTAAGAACCAGAGGAGTATATGATTAGTAAGGATATTTTATATAAGACAATATTTATTTATTACAAATAACTAACTAAAATAACTTTTTTAATCGAGTCAAAGTAGTTAAATACTTTTGTGGTTTTATTTATAAGTTACTTTCAATATATTTCACACAGACCAATAAAAACCTTAAACTTTATTAGCTCTCATTTAAAATTCAACAACTTTTAACTTTATCCCTATTCAATATATATTATACCTCATGTAAATAAAGTCAATATAATAATAAATAAAGGTTAACACTGTATATCCATACAAAAAAATTTTTTCTCAATACACTGTAAATAGGACCAAAACATGCATTTTTTTCTCTGCCTTATGAGTGGGACAAGAGGAGTAGCTTTTATATTAAAAAGTAGAGCCAGTATATATTAGCTTGCAGAATTAATATGAGGCGGATGACAACTTGTAATGTCCCAAGTCCCGGCATAACATCACGTGATGCCTCAAATTTCGATTCCCAATTATTAACTTGAAAGATGATTTAATTAGTACCCCAATTGTCAACTCGTTTTTTATTTGTTACATCAGAGAATTAAGAAAGTGAATCCTGTAATAAAGTACAGCTGTACGGTATATTATATTATTAGGCTGATCTTGTACTGCACATGTTGAGTGTAACGTACCCGTCAAGATTCTCTAGCAGCCCGTCTAAAATGAGTAATAAACAACTTTTTAATTATGATTTATAAAACATAAAAAAAATATGTGAGAGGAATTTTGTTTCAACTCACGCAAAATTTACTTATAAGTGCTTGTATAAGTAATGCCAAAAAAGCACTAGGCAATCACAATTTTGGATCATATTATTTGTAATATACTACCTCTTGTCCTTTATATATCTAGTTTAATATTCAATTTAGTTCTAAATAAAAGAGTCTAATACACTTTGTCTCTCATATTTGTTTATTTTTTAAAATAATTTTTGTAACAGTTATACATGTTAAGAGTTTCATTAAATAGTAATTCTAACCAATATTCATAATTAGCAAGTGTTTTTAAGGAACGAAGAGGTAGTGTGTTTCTACAGTTATTAGCACGAATCCTTTTCCTGAATGTTGTGTTTTTACATTTGAGTTTCGATTCTTTTTTGTTTTGGTATTTTTCATAAAGGAAGATGAAAATAAAAATACGAGATTTTTTTAAAAAAACAAAAAAATTCTGTATATCAGGTTTTTAAAAAATGGGGTAAAAAATAGAGTTTTTGCGTTGATTAAACTGTTTAAAAACTTATGTCACTTGTTTTTACGATCCTGCATTAACTGAAGTTAAAAGTCAGATTTGCAGCCGTGCTTATTGTTTGCTTGTTGAGCTTCATAATCACACGTAAAGCTAATCCGATCCGTTTGTAGCCTTTTATTTCATATGGCACTCTGATCTTATTTATAAATTATTTATAGAGAAAAAATTGTTTCTAAATATAAGTTACTTGTAGGGTAATTAATGAGTTTTTATTATTTTCACCTGTTGATTTCATAAATATAGAAAGTGATAAAAATAAATATATACGTAAAAAATAAATACATAGGTAAGAGGAAATATAACAAAACATTTCTAATACTTTTTTTTTAATGAGAACAAATGTGGAATTTGGAGGTGGAGGGGCTTCTTTTTTTCAATATCGCTCCTATATATTTTATTTCCTCTTTGATTAGCGTATTGCACATTTTACTCATTAACTTTGTTAATAAAGGCATATTTGAGGGGAAAAAAATTATATGCCTTACGTATTTCTTGTTTTAAATTAATTTTAACTGATTTTCTTGATAAACATAAATAAATAAAGTTTAGCTTATATTTTGAATTGAAGGAATTGAGGGAGTAATGTATTTTTTAATTTGCGAGTTTGGGGAACAAGTGATCTATAAATAGTAATAAAGTGGTATATTACGTCCCTTAATTATCAAGGCACTCCCCAATTATTAAGTGGGTGGAATCTCATTCTCGGCCGTTGGCACCTATATTCTATTAACTTGACCATCCTCATCTCACATCCGAGCTGCCTATATTTAAGATGCGTTTATGATAATACACCATCATTAACTATAAATTAATGTCCAAATATAGCTGTCTCTGGCCATTAAAAAAGAATTGAAATGTCGAGCTTCTCTTCACTATGTCCTACTTTTTTTTACTAGGAATTAATTTTCTCATATTATTTTCAAATAAGTTTTAGGAATTCAAATTGAGTGATTTAAATGGAAAAAAACTATATATATACATATCAAAGTTATTTGTGATCGGGAAGTAACTAACAAGGTAAAAGGAAAATATTAGACTAACAATATCATATATATGACAGTGAATGTTAGACTTTTAAAGGATAGCATACAAATAAAATGAGAATAGTCCTGATAAGGATGTTATGGTGATACCCAAAAAAAAAAAAAAAGAGATTTGTAATGATCATACATACGAAAGAGTTGGCTTGACATCTACTGTTGGGGGGAAAAAAAACAGAGTAAAAAATCGTTTGAATGGTTCGAACATGTTCAAAGAAGATAACTGAATACACTTAGTAAGAATGGTAAATCAACCAATACTCTGAATAAGATTGGAGTAGAGGTTATACAGCTATTATACAAATCTATTAAAAAAAAAACATGTGTTGTTACCCCAAATCACAATGAATTGTCGATTATTGACCACGAAACACCACCAAATTTGTCAAGAGTTCAAAAACCCTAGGATTTGCCACAACGATGGCATGATTAGGAGAGGCTTTAAGCTCTTGTTGAGAAGGCTGATTTAAAGCGGCCGGAGACTAGAAGATGGAGGCAATCATATATATGGATGTTACAACGAAGGAGGATGAACCAATGAAGAGGCAAAAAAATTGATTTTTTTTTTTCCAAAAAAAGTCCAGATTGCTGTTTCTTAACAGTAAAATATAAAAAAAATTCATATAAATTGAGGCTGAGATTGAGAAAAATGCTTATTTGATGGTTATTTACAAAAATTATTAATATTAAAAAAATAATTAACCATCAGATAAATTGATTTGGTTCAACAGTATCACAGAAAAAGCACAACAATGACGACTAAATTACCATATAAATGATTGTTATGAAATGTCATTTATGGGCCCCCTCTTATTTGATGGTTTTCTAACCGTAAAATAATCTCAAGAAATTTGACAATTTTTAGACAATCGTCAAATACAAGTCCTTTAGCTTAGTTTTTTCGTATTATATTTGGAAGAAGCTTTATTTGATCATTATTAATAAGTGACCATAAAATATTCGGGGCCATATTTGATAGCTAAGTGCTTTAACAGTCAAGTATGTGCTTCAATTTAACGGTTGTTGTACAAAATTGTCAAATGTTATACATTTTGTTTATCTATAGGTTGGCTGCCTTCCAAAGAACCCCCATGCAGCGATCAAATGCAGCCAGTACCTTCAAAATCTAATATTTAAACCCATTCATCAAGGCCAAATTTTTCGTGGTTAAGTATCATAAAAATTTTTGGAAAATAACTATGTATTCTGGGAAAAAAATATATTACCAAAAAGATTCATAATAAGTGAAAAACAAGTTTCGATGCAAGAATTGATACACAAAGTTCATGCTACTCTTTTGTTATTGAAATTTTTTTTTATAATCATATCATCATTTTTTTAAAAATCTCTCATGGCGATTTTCTCAAAAACAAAAATACTAAGCTTACTCCTGATGAAAATTTTAAAAAAATGATACTTGAGATTTTGCAAAATTCTTAATCATCAGTTAGCATGACAAACAATTATATAAATACTAGACTTAGTCCTCATATTATGAATGTTGAAAAAATTTAAAAACAAAAGATAGTCAATATCACTCTGAATCATAACATACATTAAGGACAAGGTTAAAGTCTCATGGACATCCCTATCCCTAAAGAAATTGAAAAGGCCACCTGGCTGCTGCCTCTACTCTCCAGGTCACAATACTTATTAAGAGGATGTCCTAAGAAATACCTTATCTCCATGATGCTCTGTTATTAAAACAAGAAAGTCAAACTTCTTGTTGGTGGACTAACTGTTCATAAGGAAGCAGCCGAATCTCACTTATTCTTAATATCATTTATAAACAAAAATATTTAGATCTTTTCGTAATTTAATATTTATATATAATTTAGTGAACTGACAACACATTATTACTATTACAGAAATGGAAAAATAAGCAAGATTAATTAATATAGCCAGAAAAATTGATATGAGGCGGCTAATTGACAACGTAACTTGTACGAAGGAGTGCATAATTTCACAATTTAACATTACATAATGCCTTAATTTCTCAATTATTAACTTATTTAATTATCACTCCCAATGTCAACTCTTGTTTTGTTTATTAAAGCATATAATTAATTAATTAAGATAATAAATCCTGTAATTAGTAGCTAGGCTGCTGTAGCGTATATTATTCTGTTGACCATCTTGTACTGGATATATAAATATAACACCAGAGGCTCAGCTTCTCAGTGTGGCTTGAATTATCACAACAGAAACCTTAAAGTGATCAAATTCCTTTTCTTTTCTAATAATTAAACTTCGATCATGCTGCAACAAAACCCCTTGTTCCTCACCTTCTTGTTGAGCTTCACAATCTGGTCATGGGGGACTCTTGACGGCGTCGTTTCAGAGCCACAGCTCAGTGAAGTGAAATCAGGTTGCAGCCCCTATAACGTCAGTGACGTGACCATCTTCAACAAGAACCTAAACGTGACGATGCGAAGCCTGAGAGAGCAGGTCAGCAACCAGAGCAAATACTTCGCCACGGCGCAGGCAGTGAAGGGTAACAATCCGGCGTACGGCGTTTTTCAGTGCAGGAACTATCTCTCCATCAAAGACTGCCTCGCTTGCTTCGACTTCGCCGCCTTCCAAATAAAAAATAACTGCTCCGTCGCTGCCACCGGTGCCCGTGTCATTTACGAAGGTTGCTTCCTCAGGTACTGACCAACTTTGACCTCTTTTCAGGAAAACAAAAACAAAAAATATTTATCAATTAGAAAATATTATTGAGGAGAAATGATAGTAAAAGAACTTTAAATTACCAAAAATAGTAATGGGATTTTGAAATTTGGTCAAAAAGCGATGAAAATGCTCCTCACTTAAAAATGATAATTAAAGTCACATTAGCTAGCCATCCTCGTTGGTTACCCTACCAGCAGTCGGTGGCTAGTCCCTGTTGACGACGGACTCAGTTTTGGTACCCATCACATAGTATTGAATACTACGATGCTTATTATTGTAGTGGAATCTACATCATTCAAGTACAGTTTTAATCATCTAAATTTAAACTTTTTAAGTAATAATTTTTAAATAAAAATTATTTTTAAAAAAACCTACAATTAGAAGATTATATTTATTTTGAATTATGTACTTATAAAAAAATTTTAAAAAAATATAAAAATAATTAAATCTTAGTAGTTCATATTAAACTTGAACGCCGAGATTGGTTTCGTCAGTGACAGGGATTTGATTTTGGGGTAAAATGGTAAAGGTGGGGTTTAATTTCATCACCTCTTGAATTCTAAAATTTTTTTTATGACGAAACAAATTATTTAATTAAAATATTATAAAATAAGATATAAAATAACTATTATGTTTTAAATGAACAGTACTTTTGTGTTTTTTTCCTGAATTGAAAATCCCACCTAGATATTGTAGCACTTGAGTAGGATTATTCAAAATCAATATATCAGGGGGTCTTGGACTCTTGGTCAGTATAACTTCAAAATTCTTATTATATTGTTCTCCCTGTTATTAATATAATTATCAATTTAATTTAGATGTGTATTTAATGAACTGGGGAGTTACCCCTCCATTTATTTTATCTTTCATCGATAACTTATTTCGAATCTTCCTTTGTAAAATTTGTCGTTATTAAGAATCTCATTGAAACTAAAATATGAGACCCATACATACACTTTCAAGACAGGTCATTAAATTTTGGTCAAAAAAAGACAGGTCATTAAATTCCTTAGAATTATTTTACTAATTACTTGAGAAAAGTGATAACATAGCCCCATGTGTCAGAAGTTGATATACTATTATTATAAGTTTGTTGCTCTCTTCACTTTAGGAAACTTATAATCCCACGTTTTAAGAAAATATATATTAGTTATGATATTTATGACTTATGAATGATGTGAGTTTCTATAAGTTTTTTCTGGTTAAATTATACAAAATTCATATTAATATATATAAAGTCACATAAATACATTTGCAAAATTTAGTTTAACTACCTTTTGAACTTAGGTATGCGGAATAATAATGGTATGGAAACTTCTTAAAATATCACACACTTTTTCTCATTCGCAATCTCAATTATTTACCAAGAGACGAATATGTAATCTTAGTTGTTAAAAGTTTATCCAAAATTTTATTTTCCTGGCATACCATATTTGATACATCTTTAAATCTATATGTTATTATCACCACTTTTTTATGAATTTTGTAAATAATATAAATTAAAATAAATAATTTTCATGCTTCAAGGCATAAGATTAATAGCATAAAGGAGGTGAAGCACTCTATACATATAAAGTACAATGTCGTTGTGTTTAAAATTCCTAGTTGCTCTACTTCTCTTCATAAAATTCTTCAAGCGGTTCCACAGCAGAGTTTGTAAACCATAAAATAATTACATCACATCTATAACATCTCATGTAACCGATATCATTACAAAAGATATGACTTTCAGCAATGACTTTTAGTGGTGATATAGGTAGTCGCCACAAAAATTTCTACTTTCTGTGGTAACTTTTCGTATTGCTGCTAAAGGATTTTACTTTCAGCAATAACACCATATGCCATTGCCAAAACTTACGGAGACAAAATAAAGTCGCTATTGGAAAGCACTTTCAATGGCGACAGTTTCTTTTTGAATTTCTTTTAAAAAAACCATCATATTTTTGCAATAATTTTTTTATTAATGTAATATATTTTCACATATCCATGTGTATTATTTTTTGTAGTGTATGTGATGCAAATATCTAGGACTTTCTGTTATTTTTCATTTTCATTTTTATTATTCAGTTTATCTGAATTATTTATTTATTTTGTGATTAGTGACTTAGTGGGCAATTATCTTAACCCCACTCTTCTACTACTTATTTTCTGATTTTTATTAATTTTTTTATTTATTATTGGTTTAGGTTATAAAACATTATTAGGGTTTCATTTGTAGTCAAACTGTGTTATACAATTGAATTTTACTAACTCTCTCTTAGTTTTCTCTACTGCCTCCCTTTCTTTCCTAATTTCCTCTTTTGTCTCCCCCAATTTATTGATTTTTCTCCTTGTTTCACATAATTATATCCCTTAATTCATGTGGTGGATCATAAAAGTCACATTTAAAAAAGACCCATAATTATTACATATGACGTACTTTTGCGTGTGTTTTCCAAGGTATGAGAGCAGTATTTTCTTCGACCAGTCCACAGACGGTGGGAACCATATTGTGTGTGGGAATCGTGTGGCTAAGAACTCCACAGAACTTGCTTCAACTGTGCAGAAAGTGCTAAAGAATCTGGTAGAAGCAATACCAAGAATACCTGGTTTCTTCGCAGCCACTATAACCCCAGTACCTAACAGTAATAATTCAAATATTTACGCCATTGCTCAATGTCTCGAGACTCTCACTCAAAGTGGCTGCCAGGATTGCTTGGAATCTGGGTTCACAAGTTTTCAAATTTGTCTTCCCAGCTCAAATGCTAAGATTTTTTATGCTGGTTGTTTCATGAGATACTCCACTTCTGCATTTTTTGCTGCTAATCAGACCACTAATATCAAGCGCATCTTGAAACCAGGTACAATTATAAAGTTGGCATAATACTATTTTTAAGCCACCTCCCTGAAATTTGAAATTAGTGATTTTAGTCATTGAAATTTAACTTTATTTTGGTCTGTCTTAAGATTTTTGATCAAGGAAATAGAGTTTTTGGTTCCCCAAAAAAAGACCAAAACCAAAATGAGATCAAATTTCAAGGACTAAAATTATTGGTTTTAAATTTGAGGGATTAAAACTAACAATTGAGATAAACAGATATAGTGCAATTAAACTTCAAATTATTTAGATTCAAATCACTCAATTAAGAACGAAGTGCTTCTACTCTCGTAGTTAAATAGCTATAGCTCTTGCATATTTTACATGCGCTTGGATTATAAAAACCTGAAATATACATTTACTCATCATATATCGATACGTTTAAGGAGATTTGTTGCTTAATTACAAGATTATAACAAAAAAAAATAAACTTTTTGTCTTGTGACTTGTAGGAGATTCAAGCAAGAAGGCCATTATAGGTGGAGTCGTCGGTGGTGCATCTTTTATTTTGGTTCTCCTTGCATTATTTGCTTTGTATAGTCGATCATTGTCCAGAAGGGTCCATAGAGGTAAGATAACTAGAAAAATCTTTATTATTCAGCTTCAAATAATGATTCATTATGATGCGCTAGACTTACCTTTAATTTCTTCTACCAAAGGAAATATTACGGTTTTAATTTTAAAGGGATGAACCCCTAACTGCTTCATACTTACTAAGAGATTTCTACTGGTTTCTATTGCAGTTGACATTTTGGGAGCAACAGAGTTGAAAGGCCCGGTTAACTATAGGTATAAAGATCTGAAGTCTGCAACAAAAAATTTCAGTAAAGAGAATAAATTAGGAGAAGGAGGTTTTGGAGATGTATACAAGGTAGGTCATATATATAGACGGTCATTTTTATTATTATTGCAATAGATACACTATTCAAGAGACACTTTCGTATAGAGGGCTTTTTGTCTAAATTCAATTTAGGTGAGCATGTTAAAATAGAATTTGTTTGCCAGCATATATATATATATATAGTTCCACTTTATTGTTCACACGTCGTAAATAGCACAATTCATTTCTTAGATTCCATAAAATACACACAAAAATGTGTCTAATTCTTATAAAAAGATGGGACTTCCTACAGGCATGCTCTATAGTCTGATTTCTTTTTCATTGAACAGGGTACTCTGAAAAATGGAAAAGTAATTGCTATAAAGAAATTGGATTTAGAGCAATCCAAAAAGATGGAAGAAGATTTTCAAAGTGAAGTGAAGCTAATAAGTAATGTTCATCATCGAAATCTTGTTCGACTTCTCGGGTGTTGCAGTAAGGGTCAAGAGAGATTTCTTGTCTATGAGTATATGAAGAACAACAACGTTGGCCAATTCTTATTTGGTATATTCAATTAAAGACTTGAATAAATTTCCTCTATAGTTGAAAATAATCTACTTCCTCTATTCTCTATTTTTTGGTCCCCTTTCTCTTACTATCTAAAGCGTTGCAAACAGGTGAACATAAAGGCTCACTCAACTGGAAGCAACGTTATGGTATAATTTTAGGCACTGCACGGGGTTTGGCATATCTTCATGAGGGGTTCCACGTTTGCATTATGCATAGAGATATAAAGCCTAGCAACATCCTTTTGGATGATGATTTCCAACCTAAAATTGCTGATTTCGGGTTGGCAAGGCTTTTGCCAAGGGACCAATCTCATCTCAACACAAAATTTGCAGGAACAATGTAAGTCACAATTTATGTAACTATTCAAGTTTCTGCACTTAATTTATATCATACAAACACAAAAGATTGTAACAGAAGCCTTATATTGATCAAAAGGGACACTACTTTAACAACTAGATCTTTTCTCACATGTTCAGTTGTTTAGACAAAGCATGAAGACTTGTGTGTCAATTTATGACTCACTAGAAATATGATACAACACTTTAAAAGTTTCACATGAACATTTCAAATTTGTTTTATCATTTGTCCCTATGAATTTTCATGCATTATTGTGTCTCACGCCATATATATGTTAAATTTTTATCATTTGCCTTTGTTATATAGGGGATACACTGCACCAGAGTATATAATGCATGGACAATTATCTGAGAAGGTTGATACCTATTGCTACGGTGTTGTGGTCTTAGAAATCATAAGTGGGCAGAAGAGTGGTGAATTGAAGGATGATGATGAAGGCCAATTCCTCCTTCAAAGAGTGAGCAAATTCTCAAAACTAACATACCTATTTCCTTAGTATTTTCTTTTTAATAATTTTTTTTCTATCTTTTATCACTTTGATGTCCCTTGGAAGGCTTGGAAACTATATGAGAGAGGAATGCACATAGAGTTTGTGGATGAAACCTTAGATCCAAACGAGTACGATGCAGAAGAAGTGAAGAAAACCATAGAGATCGGATTGCTTTGCACGCAAGCATCTCCCGCAGCAAGGCCAACAATGTTTGAAGTTGTTGATATGCTGGAAAGCAAGGGTGGCTTGATAGATCACAAGCGACCCACTATGCCTGTCTATGTCGATCCTAATTTGAGGCCATGAAGATGAAAATTTTAGTCTAATAATTCATCTTTTAATTAGTTCTCCTTCATTCTATCACTGAAGATTTGAGTTCAAAATGAAACATAAATTCTGTAATCAGGAAAGTTTATGTAAAATAGTGGCCATTTGAGCCTGTGATGTAAAATAAATTAGTAGATGTAGTAAAGACTGTGAATTATGTGTGTTAAAACGCTAAATTAATAGTCTTACCTACTGTGAGTCTACCCACGAATATCTTGATCCGTATATTTTACAGAACCATTCTATATTTGAACTCTTTCTTCCACACTTTGTGTCGCAGGTAAGCTCTGCATCTATCCATCAGATATGGAGATCCTTAATTAATACCGGAGCTAGAATATTACCTGTGGTGATCAAAGGAGTAAAAACTTAATATATAGGCCTAGTAAATACTGATAAACTATAAAATAACAAAGATTTCACTCTCCTTTTCTAGTTGGATCTTATTAGATAATTATGATGTCCAACTTGCTTATACACTTGTTGGAATTCTCTCTTGGAAGTCTTTCGGCACATAAAAAAAGAGGAAAATAATGATGGAATTTTATTCTTTTACTAATTCGTTGTTAATTTGTCACAAATTCTGGTACGTAACTTGTTTTGTTTTATAAAAAAATTTGCATGTAACCTTCTTCAGTTGTTTTTTTTTTAAATAATGATTTTGTTTACCTAATTACTAGTACGTCATCTATAGAAATTTATGTAGCCTTCTCAATTATTCATCAAATGAGAATGCATACTGATATTCCATCATGCATGTAGTTGTCCTCTGTGCTAAGATGTCATGGTAGTATATTAGTAAGGTAGTTATGGAAGTTAGTTATAAGGGCTTGTTATGTCAGTTAGTAGCTTTCAGGAAGGGTCCATGATGCTATATAAGGGGGTCCTAGACAACTCTAATGGCTGGTGTGAATAGTATATGTGATTTCCGGATAACATTGTGACACCCCATATGATTTTCCTTTTGTGGCTTCTTTTACAATTGTAGAATGACAAAGCACCTACTCTTTAATGTAAAGTAATTGTAACATCAATTTATGTAGGATATGATTTGGCAAGGGCGAATAGCTGGAGTTAATGCAGCATTAGACGCGTTCAAGGCTGACATGGCATATCCTATGAGAAAATTGCATGAGGTAAGTCATGCGTATCATTGACTACTAAAAATTAAAAAGTATAATTGATTTTATATTAGATAGATGTCGAAGGGCATGTTTGGATTAGCTTTTAAAAATGATTTCACAAAGTTCTAGTTAAGTACGTGAGAGAAGTTTTGTCTCATCTTACATGAAAGTATTTTTTTAGTGCTTTTTGGGATTCACAATTTTCTTGCATTCAGTGTTTCCAAAATTCAGCTAGCTAAACATTTTTTTTTATACTGATACAAATAGCTAATTAATAGCAAAACTATCTCTTTGATATCAATGTGCAAAGTATAGAAATTTGATTATCAGAGTTCCACTGCAGCTTGGTAAGAGTTAGGAAGAATATCTTATGTGCCTCAAACTTAGGGCACCAGAACGTGATGTGACACCTTCCATTTTGGCTTGTGGTTAACATGAATTTCCATTTACTTTTTTATGAAATATTTTTATCTCCCAGGTGAAACAGTTATTTTTTATTCTTCAAAAATATATTTTTATCAACATATTTAAGTAATGTAATCTGACTCTTTCAGATATGTTAAGGGGATCCTCAAAATTGTTTCACAATGTCCAGACTGCAATTCCAGCATATACCAATCTGGAAGCCTTCCAAAAGCTATTTTCTTCTAGCAATGCGAGGGATCGGATCTATCTATTTATAGCCATCAACTACGATGGATAAAGTCACCTGCAAAGATCGAGTAATGATGAAGGAATCTGCATCAATTGCATGCCAGGTACTTTGAACTACGTGTGATGAATGTGATATCTGCAACTACTTTTTCATGCCTATATACTAGGCAGCTTGAGGATTCTTGGACGTCAATGGTCAACCACTTTATAGGATTGTGGATGCTCTTATCTAATGGCGTTTCAAGTAAGAAATCTTTCTGGAGTTGTGATGAGATATTCTTAATATCTTTTGGTCTTGGTAGGCTCTTCTGTTTACATTCGACAATGTTGCACTCGAAGATGTACCCTTTTGAATATGCTGGCTGCAAGGGTCGAACATAAATGCAAAATGAGAGGTACTCAGCAAATGTAGTAAGCTTCTTATTATTCTACAATTCGACCTTTAAATTTCAAATTCTTGGTGTTTGACTTTTGTTTGCTATTCGCTTCTGTTCATGCGCAACTTTTTTCCAACTATTTTTTTTCCCAGGTTCAATCCTGTGGTTGGTGGCGGACCAAATGGAAGTATTACACATTATTCTAGGAATGATCAAAAGGTCAGTCACTTTCTAAACGAGATCACCTGGTTGTGGATTTTTCTTGTTTTTGAATCTGTACCACATGCCTGGCAGATTGAAGATGGAGATTTTGTGGGTTTTTCTTGTTTTTGAATCTGTACCACATGCCTGGCAGATTGAAGGTGGAGATCTTGTTTTGATGGATGTTGGTTGTGAGTTGCATGGGAATACCAGTGACCTTACCTGCACTTGGCCACCTTGTGGTAGCTTTTTGTCTGCCAAGGCAAGAATAACCAGTTTTTTTAATCAATTCTATTTATTGCAGTCTCACTGAATAAATGTTTATCTCATTTTCTTTATCATCCTAGGAAGTTCTTTAAAAGTTTGGTTTATTATTTATGCAATCCCATCTTTTTCACGTGACTTTTCGCATCTCTAATAGCCATTTCATGGATTAGCCATTGGGTCTTGTTTTGGCATCAATTCGAGACCATAAGAATGAATATTGCCTATTGAAGCCCTGATCGAAAGGTTAAGTTATATGGAGTGTCAATCTCCCTTGTACTTCTGCTCTGATTTTCAGAATGTTTATATCAACTAGTTGTTTCATTGCTGGGGCGTGCGTGATTGCTTCTTTTAAATTGTTAAGAGACTTTTCAGTTCCTCATTCTTGGCATTACTATAAACTTCTTGAGATTGCATGATACTTTGTTAAGTATTCTTCTCAAGGCCTAGCCATTGCTACTGTAAGTTTCTTGCTGGTGTGAAATCTTGAAGTCATTTGAGAATCAGCATGATTCCAACCTGTCTTCGTTTGAGAATTAGCACATGGTTTGCTATTTTCCATTTAATATCACTTGTTGCTTGATAGCAGTTAAAGCTATTGGAGCATAATAGAGGGAAGTTTGGAGACCTTTAAATTGATTGGTAATTGGGTGCTTACACTTAGTTGAGGACATTCTCTGCTTCAAGACTTGAAGAAATAAGCTTTATCAGCAGGCAGTTGGTGATGAATGGGCCCCATATTCATTCAAAGCAAGCTGATGAGATGGATGAAGTTTGCTTAATAGGTATTTAGATGAAAACCAAACCATTATTTTAAAAGTGATTTTATAGTATACAAAATAAGTATGTGAGATGAGATTTGTCTCGGTTTGTGTGAATTTCTTTTCAAATGTGCTTTTGATGTAAACCAAGCACCTATGATATGCTTACCTTGTATTGTTGTTGATTGGATGCAGGGAAAACTACTAAGGGACTGTTTGGAATAGCTTATAAGTAGTTTTTCAATTGTGATTGATGAGAGCCTTTGTCGTTTGCCTTGGGGTTCCCAATCAAAAATAAATCCAAGCAATGCAATATAGTGCAAAACTCAGGTCGTTTCACTTTGAGGAGCCTTTATTTGAAATCCTAAGCAACTAAATATCAAAAACAAAGAATTGAGTTGAAAAGGGATTGATTTTCTTTTAAACTAACTAATTGGCAAAATTTAAAAGGATGTAAAATGAGTAAATAATTTTTGGATTTTTAGTTTATAAAATGGATATGAATGAAATAAGCAAAGTGAATTAACAAGTGACAGTAAATGGAAGAGCAATTCTCTAGTACAATGATTTAGGCTATCATTACTTCAATTAATTTGGGAGTTAACTAAATTCAAAAGACTCTAAGGGCCACCCCTTAGACTTGGTTTAATTAGAATAATCAACACCAAGCCACCTTGCATATTAATTACTCACAATTAAACTGTTTCAGCACAATTAGCCAAAAAGAAAATCAAAGAAAAGCAATTAACATTTTTAGTCCAATAACCAAGCCACCTTGAATTACCACTAAATGTTCACAATAATTTCAAAACATAGTCTGACCCAGTACAATGTAAAGAAATTAAAGCTAATCATAGCATAATGTTAAATGCTAATCAAAGATTCCAACAACTACAACCAATCTCAATACAAATATAAATCATCACAGCCCATTCAAACATTATAAAATTCATTCTAAGACCTAGAAATCACAACTATAATGAAAGAAGTAAAGATTAGAAGAGTTGAAACTCCCCTTTGAAGCTCTAAGTTCAAGCCATAACCATTGCTCTAGAGAATTGGAAGGATTTAGCTACTCCTAACCATCACCACAGCTCCACCAAAATTCCAATTCGGTTCAGCCATGAAGAACAATGAAGATGGAATCTGCAGGAGTGATTTTGCCGTGAAGCTATGGTCCTTCGTTCTCTCTTCCTCGCCGCTGGTCTCTTCAATTCACGCCGCCTCCAGCTCGTGAGTTCCTCCCGCCCATGATGGATTATAGTATATTAGGTTGGGGGAGCAAAACCACAACGTTTTGCTCCCTCTTTTATTATATTATATATTAATTTTTTAATTATATTTTTTCTTTTTTCTAATTATATTTTTTTCTTTTTTTATTTAATTATATTTTTTTCTTTTTAAATCTTCCAAAAACCCTGAAACAAAATTCAAAAGTAAGGTAGCATTAATTGTCCTAAAAAAAACCAATTACTCACAATTAAACCAAAATATGACAATTTTGCCCCTATAAAATAATAATTCAAAATAAAATAAAATAAATCAATTAAGGCAAAAAGAGACCAATTAAGCTGACAAAACTCATATAAAAGATACCAAAATATATAAAAATAATTGAGTTTGTCAGTGATTTACAGAATACGAGGTAAATATGTGAGAGGAGTTTTGTCTCGGTTTACGTGAAATGTGCTTATAAGTGATTTCAATCGTGATGAGAAACAGAGCCTAAGTCTTTGTTTTTCATTCATGCCTAGTGAATTTTGAGATGAAAGCCACCCAAGCTACACATGCCTTAATTCTAAGCTAGTCTCATAACATCATTTGTCTCCGTCTTTTGGTTAAAATTACCTTTCAGACCAATGTCATGCCTTTTGTATGTTTCAGGAAGAGCTTTATGAGCTTATATTGGAAACAAACAAGCATTGGTGGAACTTTGTAACCTGGTCCTGGCATTCGACAAATACACAATCATTTGGTACCTTAATCGTT